>NC_142934.1:43285347-43290347 GCF_046866305.1 Octopus bimaculoides
CGTAGCACATGGCCATGCTACCTTGTAAGAATTTGGAGACGACAGAAGAGATCTTATATATCTCAAAGGTCTTGAGCAGCCAATTATGTGGGACACTATCAAACGCTTTTCTGCTGACTATCGACGACATATTTGGGTTCAAATTATTTTTACTCCAGCAATTCTCTACAATCATTTTAGTCATAAGCAATTGATCTTTGCACCCATAAGAATTCCTTTAATAGCCTTTTTCAGCTTCTGGAAGGATAGACTTCTGTTCAAGGGAAGCATATACTCTGTCTGTTAATACGGATGTGAAGATCTTGCAGGTGGTGTTGAAACATGTTATTGGTTGATAGTTCTTTGAGTTTTTTGGGGTCTACAGTTTTTGGCAGAAGTTATGCTGTTTTTTTCAGTCAGCCAGGCAGATATTTGCTCAGGTTTCTGGATGATATCAGTTAGAGATGCAGCGGAATTTCGGTGTACTCCTGTCAAACAATTCAGCTAGAAGATAGGAATTCGGTCCAGTCCTGAGGTTTTCCATTTGCGAGACTTCCTAAGAACACATCTTAACTCTTCTATTTCTGTTGCCTCCTATTTATGCTCCTCCAGTCTCACTTCCTCACGCTCTATCCAGTCAGCTTTAGCATTATATTCAACTTGTCTCGTTAATTGATCCTTGTTTCTCTTTCTTACTATATGAAATGAGATCTTGCATATTACATAAACACTATATTGACATCATGACTGCAAATGTATCGAGATGGATACCACTCAAACAATAGCATATGAGAGACTTAGGACACTTACTTACTTCACGTTCTTAAATATATAATAGCAAAAATATTTAAATAACAATCACAATGGGAAATGTCACCAGAAATACACTGGCATTACATACTGAATTAATATAATAGATGCAACGTGTGGATAACAGACAAATAGATTTAAAACAGAATCGACACACAATTATAGACAACAATGATGTATTTCCTATTCTAACAATGGCTATGTTAATTATTTATGACAAAGAAGCACCGGAACCATAATATATGAAAATAAATTGTAACTATCAATGTCTGAATTTACAGGAGTTACATTGTGAAATGAATGCGTTGAGATAAACAAGATTTCAGGACAGACTGTGTTCAGAATTCATGGAATGAGCGCGCACTCCCATACACAAGCACATACCTACATACATACATACATACATATATACATACATACATACGTACATACATACGTACATACATACATACATACATGCACACGCGCGCGCGCGCACATCCATATATATTTATATAAAACTAGAAAGACTATATGACAAGTCTGGTTCTTTCAACTCTGGACAAAGGCTACGTATTATATTTGACGACACACAGCAGAGTTGTGCCAATACGAAATGTAACGCAGAAAGAACGAAGCCGAGTACTCATGACAAGGTGAACGACTTAACCACCCTGGCATAACTGACCAAAGCCAAACACGTATAATGAAACACAGGCAAACACATAGATGACCGCACACACCTTGTATACATACAACCGGCAGTCTGGTGGAAAAACCAAATTCATACAAATAAATATATTCATATACATGCATGTATTGGTATACACAGAGAGAAAGCGAGAGAGAGATAGAATGAGAAAATATGTATTATATATATATATATATATATATATATATATATATATATATATATATATGTATGTATAAAGAGATAGATAGAGAGAGAGAGAGAGACTGAGCGAGAGAGAGGGAAAGACAGATAAATTAATGGAGAGAGAGAGAGAGAGAGTGCTAACACAAACAATATATAATATATGAGGTAACACGGTTGAGCACATTCATATATATGAACGGATTTGGCAGACAAGAGGAAATAATTTTCATCAAGTAATAAAAAAATGCTATTAACATACACAGACATAGATGCGCACGCGCACACATGCACACAAACACGCGTTTGTATATATATATATATATATATATATATATATATATATATATATATATATATATATATATATATATATATGTATATGTATATATATATATATATATATATATATATATATATATATATATATATATATATATATATATATATGTATATATATATATATATATATGTATATATATATATATATATATATATATATATATATATATATATATATGTATATATATATATATATATATATATATATATATATATATATATATATATATATATATATATATATATATATATGTATAGATATATATATATATATATATGTGTGTGTGTGTGTGTGTGTGTGTATGTATATAGACACACACACAAATATATATACACAAAGTCTATGTGTGTATATATACATATATATATATATATATATATATATATATATATATATATATATATATATATGTGTGTGTGTGTGTGTCTGTATGTGCATGTATGTGTATGTCTACATTTATATACAATTAGTTGTAGTGGAACAATAAATGCTCGCATAAAAGTATGTATAAAATTCATATATAATAGCTTATATACGGGTACGCTTTTGCTGTACACATACCCACCCAATCACACACGCACCTATAAAATAACACACACAAACGCAGATACAGACTCTCTCTCTCACACACCCACTCACACCCACACACACACACACGAACATACATATACAGACATACACAAAGAAATTAAATAAAAGACGGACAGATGGTATAGCGTATTTTATTAATATTATCATCTAATGGTTTTCAATTAGGTTTGCGTTTGTATTTTTTTGTTGTTGTTTTTTGCCTATTTCTTTATTTTCATTTTACATTAAAATAGCATATATCTGTTTTACATTTATTCTTCAATTTAAATTTCAAACGTTTAGAATTAAATCGAATCACGACGGCATTTTATTTTTAAGTTATTGCTTCTATATTTTAAGTCATATTTTTATATATTTTATTTTCATTTCCAATTTAAACTAATCTGAATAGAAACAGATAGAGAAGCAACCACGCCGGTATATAAGTAAACGCACAAAATATTAATCACACCCGAATAATTTAGAAAGCAAGGAAACCAACCAACTACTTTGGTTGTGGAAGAAAATAGCCCGAGGATAGAAACCGTATCACATATTGTTAATTTTAAACTGGTAATATTTAAGTCAAGATATATGAATTTTCATAACAATCTCGGCAGCAATGTACTATGTGTTTAGATAAAGACATATCCAGAACTATGCTATGTTATTGTGTGCTTACAAATAGTTTATATTTATTATTTCACTTGAATGATAAATTAAAGATCGAAATAATGACGCGGTTTCAAATTTGATTGTTGAATGTATTGTTCTTTCTATCTTCTAAGATTCCGTTCATTATCACAAATGTAAATTTGCATATAGGTATAGAAGTTCTTGTGTGTGTGTGCGTGTGTGTGTGTGTGTGTGTGTGTGTGTGTGTGTGTGTGGGTGTGTGTGTGTGTCTGTGTGTCTGCGTCTGCGGTGGACGTGTGTGTCTGTGTCTGCGGTGGACGTGTGTGTCTGTGTCTGCGGTGGACGTGTGTGTCTGTGCTAGGATCGCCGAATTACTAAGAATATGCTTCATAGGCGTAGAATCTGAGTTCGATTTGGCTGTTTCGCCTCTGGAACAAATGTCATTTTCTGTCGATTTGGTTTCGGATCAGGTACTCCCCATGGGAATTGGGCAGTACGTGCTCGATAGATTGTATCACTAATTCAAATGCACCGATTTCTTATATATGTCATGAAGTATATATGTTTCCTTGATTTCCATAATATGACTATAGATTTCATATTAACCAAAATTGTATGCATTAGTCAAGTCCCTTCGATGCTATGTTCTGTAAAAGCAACGTATTTCTGTCTGCCTGTTATACACCTCACTGACTACAAAATTTTGTTGACAATGCATAATATGTAGAAAAGATACTGTTAATGCAACAGTCATTTATTAAAATGAAGATGCTGCAAACAACGTATTATATAAGCAAAGCGAAACAACAGCTTTATTTCTGTTCTCAATAATAATGCATTATACGGAGTTAGGGATTTTGTGACTTATTTAAATCCACGCATATGATTTAAAATAACCGAATGATGCATCTTTCATTACGATAGCTCTTTCTGTATATTCTATACAAGTTATATTGTTTATATCAGTTAATTACAAATAATATTGCGTAAATTTATAGAAACTGTATGCAATACAATAGAGCAAAAATACAGGATGTTCCAGGTAAATTTGACAGTTTGGCTAAAAGGAAAATAAAAGACAATACCCTATCCAAAATTATTAGGATTTTCAATAATAAATATGTATCAACTAAGTGATAACAGTTTACTGAAAGTTGCCCCCTTCAGATACCAACACGATCTCAAAGCAGCCCCAGAACCTAGAACATGCATTCTTCTCTGTGTCCATGAGAACACATCCTTGATCTTGGACACTGATCCGCGTTGGTGTTGGTTTGTTGCTCAATCGCGATCCAGACATGTTAATTGGAATGCTAGAAATTGGGACTGGTGAAGACGTAGAAATTTTCCTATAACCACTTCAGACACTTTTCAGCAGCTTCGCATAGTAGTCTAGATTGAGTATAGGACACTGCTGAAAGACGCGGGGCGTGCAGACGCATTCAGAACATCCGATGCGTCCCTTCCTTCCGGCCACTTCTTTATTGTCTCTATTGCAACTGTCCATGTGACGTCTTACACGCTTTACAATATTAACAGATCATTGAACAGCAGTCATGATGTCGGCATTTTGATAACCGGCGCGAAGCATCATGATTACAGCAACACTTTTTTTCCAATAGTTAGATCATTTCTAGCCATCTATGTCATTTGAGAGTTTCTCAGATACAACTTTAATCGTTATTCTCTCCAACGCCATTGACTATTCCTCAATACTAATGCTCGTGAAAAAGACAACCTGTAAAATTGTCAAATTGAGACCGAACAATGTACAAAAGACTATTCCAGTACCTCAATGACATTTACCTA
>NC_142934.1:43295347-43310347 GCF_046866305.1 Octopus bimaculoides
GCAGTGGGACTGAACACCGAAACATGTGGTTGGGAAGGAAGCTTCTTAACACACATCCACGACTGCGCCTATATAAATATAAAATGTGTGGGTGGAAATGTGTATACGTGCGTATGGGAGAATATGAATACACACACATATAATAAGAATATATATTTATACACACACGCATACATATATACATATATGTACATATATTTGTATATATGTATACATATATATATATATATATATATATTTGTTTTGCAAGATTTTTGATGTGAAATCGTGTGTTGAAACAGATGTTGTACTTGGGGACGGTCATATTGCCAGTTTAGCCAATAAAAACACACGCACTGTATATTTGGTGTTAATTTGCTTCAGCTTTATATTATATTAATCTTAATCTTATTTCGGCCAGAGTTCTTTCGTCACACTTCTGTGACCTCATCAGTGGTCCTTTGTTTCCTTCCTTCTTATGTGTGTCTCACCTTGCTAACTATCAGCCATTTTGTGTTTTGTATTCCTATTTAGGAATACAAAATACAAAATGACTTATAGTTAGGAAGGTGAGACACACATAAGAAGGAAGGAAACGAAGGACCTAGGAATACAAAATACAAAATGCCTGATAGTTAGCAAGGTGAGACACACATAAGAAGGAAGGAAACAAAGGACCACTGATGAGGTCACAGAAGTGTGACGAAAGAACTCTGGCCGAAATAAGATTAAGATTAATATAATATAAAGCTGAAGCAAATTAACACCAAATATACAGTGCGTGTGTTTTTAGTGGCTAAACTGGCAATATGACCATCCCCAAGTACAACAACATATATATATATATATATATTCTTTTATTGGTTTATTGGTTTCAGCCATTTGACTGCGGCCATGCTGGAGCACCACCTTTAGTCCAACAAATCGACTCCAGGACTTATTCTTTGTAAGCCTAGTACTTACCATTGGTTTAAGATATTGTGTGCCTTTCGATTTCTAACAACTAATTACACTAATTTCAAAATAGATAAGTTTAGTGAATCACCACCTTGTAGGATGTGCACCATCCTATAGAAAGCAGTCGGAATTTGGCTCAAAAGTATTATAAAATGAGGCATGATAACGTAGCTAGTTATCTTCACTAGTGATTGTGTAAGAATATGGTCTTGAAAGGGCAATGAAATTGTACGAGCATAAACAAGAATGTGTCAGAGAGAGTAATCATAAGATCGTGTGGTTTGTACAATCCAGTGTGATTGAAAGTTTGATGCTGGGAAACAAGACAATGGTGTAATTGGTGAAGGAAGCGAAGACCCTAGATATTACTGTATCTGAGGATATACGAGTGGATGATGAAGAACTGGAAAAATATTGATAGGTTCAGATTACTTTATGATGAGGCTGCACGAATGTGGACAATGAAGAAAGAAACTATCATCCAAAAACTCTCATGGGTACTGGGAGCATTAACAAACAAATTTGAGGGATTTGTTGGACAAATTTGAATTGACATTAGAATAGTACATGCTCAAAACACGTCTTTTTTGGGGACGGCAAGGAATTTGGGATTGTTATTTGGATGAAAAGTTTCGTAGAAAAAGGCTGTGAGACCCTTGACAGCATGTTTTTGTGCGCTCTTCCAGACTGAAAAGGTGAAATCGAAACCTCTGACAAGTGAAATAATAATAATAATAATAATAATAATAATAATGATAATAATAATAATAATAATAATAATAATAATAATAATAATAATAATGATAATAATAATAATAATAATAATAATAAAAATAATGATAATAAAATGCCCGGATGCAGTACCAAGCAGTGGCTCTCGTGACTTCTGATCTTAATTGATTGAAAGTGTTATCATGTACATTGTTTTGTCTTGGTATAAAAGATGGGCTACAGCAAATAGTCTACTTAATCCCACAGATTTGCTTGTAAGGTGTTTGACTTTAACCAGTTGCGTCTGTCTTTAGTGGCTGACGATATGTGTATATGTGATCATGAGCAGAAGTAGTGGGGCAGCATCATAGCCATGTGTTGAGAGGAGTTCTTTGGGGTTTGAATAATTCACCTTTGGAAAGATGGGTGTTTTGCTCAACATCCTTAAACAAACCTTATTCAGGGACCTTTTGAGCGGGATGGGCTACCCGACCTGAAGAAAATTCCAACTTGGGCCCCACCTGTGAGATCATGCGCCTGGTGTACTCTTATCAGATGGGTAGTCATGATGGGTATAATGGGCTTCGTATATTTTACCCCAATGTCACTTTGATGGCATGCACTACTCTCTCACTCAATAATAATGATAATAATAATATTGATAGTAAGGCACCGCGCACATCCTAGGTGAAACACTTTCAATACAGTAAAAATATGAGCATAACAACAAACCACTGCACATACCCAAGGCACAGAGAGCTGCGCTCGGTAATGCAGTGAAAGCACGTGATAAACATGAAGATACTGAATAATAATAATAATGATAAAATAATAATGATTTCTTTATTAACCGCAGAATGTTTGCTACGATAATTACTCAACTGGTGCTTAATTTATCGATTCCGAAACGATGAAAGTCAAAGTCAAACTCGGCAGAATTTGAACTCAAAACGTAGCGCCGAGTGAAATACATTTTGTCCAGCGTGCTAACGATTCTGCCAGCTCAACGCCTTAAAATAAATTAAAAGAATAATAATAATGCATTCTACTATAGGCACAAGGCGTTGTTTGTTTTGTGTGAGGAACTTTTAATTCGATTATTTCAAGCCAAGTGCTCAACTGATACTTAATTTATCGGTCCCGAAAAAATAAACGGCATTTCGACCTCAGAAGAATTTGAACTCAAACTGTAAAGGCGGACAGAATGCCACTAATCATTTGTTCAGCCTGTTAGAAATTCATCCAGCACGCTGCCTTTATAATAATCCCTTCTACTACAGGCACAAGGCTTGAAATTTTGAGGAAGGGGATCCTCGGCGTAATACGATATCAAAACGCAGCAACGGGCGAAACACCGCTAAGCATTTCGTCCAGCGTGCTAACGATCTTGCGTGTTCACCGACTTTGTAATAATAATAATAATAATAATAATAATCCTTTCTACAGTTGAATCTTTGAATAATGATCATAATGATAAAAATAATAATAATAACAACAACAATAGGGAAATGGGAATTAGTATGAATAATAAATTTTAAGTGATGAACAAAATGACTACAATAAACACAAGAAAAAGGATATAACTTCTATAACGACGAACGGTATGTGGAACGCCGACAATGATATAGATGATTAAGAAAAGTAGATTAAATATATTAGGCGACAATATATTTGAGTACTTATCTATTGATATGCTAGCATAAGAAGTTTCAGTCTTAATTGGATCATGAAAATGGCAGAAAACATCTTCATTTTTATAGTGTTCATACAAACGGGTATATGATAATAGTCAGCTGACGCAAACTCTGGTGAACGTGACAGCAATGTCATTGAGGGTTATTGTTGTTACTAATTATGGTATTGGTCCACCCCATTCTGTATTAGCAGTGTATGTTGAGCTTGCAGTTTCCCCTTTCAAACACATATGAATGTATTTGGAGAGCAAAATGTTGGTCGCTTGTCATACTAATTTTATCGAAATGATGCACGTGTGCATCATTTAGATGTAGATGTGTGTATATATACATATATGTGTGTGTGCATACACATACATACGCACGAGGCGGAAGCATAGTTGTGTGTGTCTTACTGACCGTGTTTGTCTCCCATCAACATCAACTGAAGTGTTTTGCTGAAGATCAATTCGCATAATTCGTTTCAGGAATCGAAACCACCTTCGTATTTTCATGGTACTACACCGAATCAACTAAACCCCGTGCATCCTCAAACACACACACTAACATACACTCACACATACACATGTATGTATGTGTGTGTATGTGTGTGGGGTGGGTGGGTGCAAGGTGCAATGTGAGTATAACAAATAACTTTTGATTCTGATCTAAATTGAAATTGCACAACAGTAGAAACAAACAAAAGATGACTGTGACGTGAATGATATATGTGAATTTAAATACACTAACCACATTTTTATAGTACGTTAATACGTTAAATCTATTAGGTTTTTCAATTAATTTCTCATTTTTATTAATGCTACAAGTATTGTAATTTATAACTTTATTTTATTTATATTTTATTTTTGTTTGTATTATATCACAATCAACAAATGAATTTAGAAAAGCAGAAAATGTAAAATAATAATAATAATAATAATAATAATAATAATAATAATAATAATAATAATAATAATAATAATAATAATAATAATAATTGTAATTAATTTCGTTATTCTTTCCGCAAGGTGGTAAACAAGCATTTCGTACTTCTTTTTTTTTACTAACATTAAACTCAGCTGATTTGCATATAAAAACAACAACAACAATAACAATAATAATAATAATAATAATAAAAACATTATTATTAGTATTATTATTATCATTATTATTATTATTATTATTATTATTATTATTATAATTATTATTATTATTATTATTATTATCATCATCATCATCATTATCATTACATAAGATAGTTTTGCTCTCGTATGGCAAGCTCAGTTACATTGAGTTTTAAACTTACTTCTGGTTTGAACGCTCTTTGAAATATGTAAATATGGCTCTTTTCCTAGCATGTGCCAATCTACAGACATGTGTGTAGCTTAGCTAAATTGCGTGGAAACTGTATGTGAAGTTTAAGCTGACAAATATTGGTCATGTTAAAATTATATTGCTGTTGACAATTTGTAACCATGCTTATAGGTTATTGTATTCAGAATGATTGTCTCATAATATGAGCTTTTCAGTGGTTACAAATAATAGCATTCGCGTGAGCAGCATTTTTCAGTTGAAAAATATTCCCAGTCTGTTATCTTAATTTTTAAATTGTTTAATCCAGTGTTTAATTTGCGTAGGATTATTTTATACTGTTGATTTCAAATGAGAATGAAATTGTGATATAGCTGGCTTCCTGTGACTAAAGAATTTGTGTAACGCATTGAAAAAATTAAACGTGCATATTTTTTGCGCAGTCGTTTCTTACTGTTCGATTTAAAACATGAACTTTATCAGAATTTATTATCTCCCTTACAAAAATGACCACCCATGGGCTTCGTGTTGAAATTACTATGGCTGTGAATTCTAATTCATATACACACAAACTGATGACTACTCCCAAGATGCTATGTTTCCCCCAAAAATGTGTCTGCTAGCACATAGCGAAGGTTAACCAACTTAGGAATACCATGGGGAATCCATTATTTATGCTCGATATGAAGATATAAAAAATAGCCTGTGAAATTCGTTCAAGACAATTATAACTACATTCATGAACTTCTTTACAAGGAAGAGATTCCTTAGAAATAATCAATCTGTATGTAGAAATTACCTTTCCTTCATTCTTTCTTTTTGCTTCCTGTTTTTCGCCCTCTCGTTTCTCTCTCTCTCTCTCTCTCTCTCACACACACACACACACACACACACACACACACTCTCTCTCTCTCACACACACACACTCTCTCTCTCTCTCTCTCTCTCTCTCTCTCTCTCTCTTCTTTTTCACTTGCTGAACTGGTAACAATTTATGAAAAAAAGGAAGGAAAAGAGGAAAAGAGACACATTGCATGAAAGTCTTCTAAACTGTCACGCTTCGTAAAATGTTTACTTCAGTGTCAGATATTCATATAGGCAAGTTTGTTTGCATTTTCAGGGAAAACATCGAAGAATTCTAAGTTTCTCAGAGAAATATATGTTGAACAAAAAAATAACTTTTATAGTCGGAATATTTTTATACTATTGTAGTTATAACTATGTCTAATAAAGGGGAAAGAAAGGTAGTTCTTTTATGCAGAAAGAAAAAAATTTGACTCGAGGGGGAAATACTAAATGTTTATCCAGGAACATTACCCTCAAATCTGCTATGCTATGAATTGCACTAAGAGAAGCTGACGTCCTGGTATAACGCTAAAGCCGATACTGAATTACATCCAAAGTACAGTCCTACAGGCTTTCCTTCACTAGACTCTTACAAGAGTTTCTTTCACAAAGCTTGCGATGATATTCACCTAATTTTGATGGAATTTGTACATGTTTACGTAGGGGAGAACTGAGCTGATTACCACACTATACAAAAGCGCACATATTGTCTACAATAGTAATGTCTTCGCAATGTTTTTTTAGGGAGCAGGTTGACGCACGGTTCTAGGTTTAACCTTGTTTGAATCAAATACTGCTTAATAAATATTAGATGTGGTAGGCAAGTTTACTCCCTGTCAGTCTTGGGTTGTTAAACTAAATGGGCGGTTGACTCGTACCTGTCCAAAATTTTCACTACTTTAGTGGAAAAATCTGTTGACACTGCAATAAATATGGACTCTGGAATACACAGCTGAGGGTCAAATGTGGATTCTTGGTCATACCAGTGTATTGTAAATTGATTGACTATGTGGCACACGCGTATAGGTATTTACAAATATGTACACACATACATGGTATATGCATGCACAGACAAGCATATATATAGCCAGTGCATAACTTACTCGGAACTTTTTAAAACATCACATAGCCTATTTAATGCACAATACAATTTGAAAGGGAATGGGTTGACAACACACGGCTAAACACTATTCATATTTGAATCAAAAACTGGATTAGCAGTTATATGAATTATATGTAGGATCTGAGCCCACGTGCTTGAAATTATGAAAACACTAAATTAACCAGAATTAGACTTAAGTGAAAAACATCTACATGAACAAGCAAACGTATAGTAAAATGCAAACTAATACTCACATATGAATCATCATAGTCATCGCCAACAAAAACACATCCAGTAGCAACAAAGACATCGATGTTGACAATAATGGGAAGTATTATAGGATTATAGTAGTAGTCAGCCCGCTTCTCCCACACTATTCTATACCCAACTTTAACAGCTCTCTCAGTGGCGACCATTAAGTAGAATCACACAGAAATACTTAGCCTGCTTAAGAAGGAAAACTGTCAAATGAAAATTTCATCGAACTAACAGAAGGATATTGAAATAATTTTAATTCACTAAAAGTTGTGTGGGAGGATATGCTGCATTAGGTTCAACACATTCATTCTAAAGTTTTGCCTGTTAAAACAGGCATAAAAACGTGGTTTCTCAATTAGAACTTGAAGTAGTAAAAGAGACAACGAGAAACTATCGATTGAAACAGAACTAACGTACAAGTTTATTGATATATTTGTCTGCAGTGTAATTGCAAGCATACTGTAAGGTGTACAATAAAATCAGGGCAAACATCCGGAGCCAGGCCGGATCTCTAAATTGCAAAATAAATGTCTCTTTCTTCGAAGAGCTATTTCACTCATTATCAGAGTTAACACTGTCAATAAATTCCAAAATATCTGAATCAGTTAACATATAAATTAGAAAAGCAGTTTGGAGGGCTCAAAAAGCAAAAAGCCGTAAATTCCAAACTTCATCAGCTGAAGCAATAGCTGACAGCTACAGAAATTTAAATAAAATTTGCATATAAACAGAAAATAATGAAATACTTTTGCAAGAAATTCCAAATCAGTTTATCGTAGCTTCGAAAAATAACACGATAACAGTAGAAAACATACCACCGATATCACATGTTGAATGGTATTGCAGATGAGTATGGGATGGGAATGTTCAATTCAACCAACATGCTGAATTAGAATTGAAATGCTGGAAATGCTTTTAAGAAAAAAAATAAGCAATCGACGATGCAGTAATAGAGATAGTCTTGAACAAAATAACAATCAGGAAATCTCTTCCACCTTGTTTTGTCATAGGATATTTCGTATGATTGTATTAGGAAGACAGCTGAAGGGTTGTTAAACCTACCCACATGGATATCAACAGCCTTCATCCTTGTCAAACCTTTGTAGCTAAACATTACCGCCCAATAGACTGCCACAATTTTGTGTATTATTTTGTGTATTAATGAAACATGGTGTTTAAATCTATTTCTACAGTAGTATTGTACAAATTACAATGTTATAAGCCATTAAGCAGTTTATGAAAAGAAAGTCGTGTGAGGACGATTGAGCATCTAGTAATTCATGCAAAAATGTTTCTAGAAAAATTCGAAAATCAAAAGGAACAAAACAAAAAAAAAACAAAACTCAGAAACTTGGCTGTGGTATGGCTGGACAGTAAAAAGGATTTTTAAAGCATACTTAATAGGCAGGCCAAAAAAAGCAGTCAATTAGCCAAAATGTCATCACCGAAACCACTCCCTACTTATCAGAGGTGTAAACGAGCAAATCAAATCTTGTAGCAAACACTACCAAAAGGTTTTCCCTCAAGGTGATAGAGTATCAATTTAGCTATTTTTCTCTTATTGAACCCCCTATAATACCTAATCACAACACATTAACTATACGAATGGCTCCTGTAACATTTCTCACATTTTCTATGTTGATGTCTCAAGTATTAACTAGTGCAAAAACCAACTCAGTTCAATACTCAGTTCATTGGAATGAATTTTGTTCAGGCTAAATGTGCATTTTGGGTGAGAAAACGTGGGAATCATTTGGCCTCTTCAAGAACTTAATGTAAATGAAGTAAAATTAAAGCATTTGCTCTCTGTTGAAAGCCATAATTCTTATGAACAGTTTGAGAATGTCATCTACGACAAACTCTTCAATTATAAGGAGACAATGTATGATTACCTTGGGCGAGTTAATCAGTTATTGTCTTCTGAACTCTCGGCTTATCCCAAGCTTTTCACCCACAGCACATTTGCAGTTAACCATCCATACTCTCCCACTTGGGCTTCTGGTATGATCTCTACAAGAGCTCAATAATACTTCAAATTAGTAAATTGCTGCGTTACTAGAAATTTCAACATTAATAGAGATGTAAATAATCTACACTTGTCACGCAAGGATCTTGGCCATGTTCTTAAACCTGCATTGTCATACGAGCACGAGTGTGACACTGGAGCAACATCTGCTGCAGCGCAAAGAAGCCACCAACCTATCTTGTCCAAGTTGCTAACACCAAAACCAAGCTAATGAAAATGAAAAATGGCATGAAACATTTATTTCTTTATCAAGGTAATACAATTTTAAAAAATGGACAAGTTCATAAACGTAAGAAATTTCAGCAAAAGCTGTGGGTCATCGAATCATTAAAGGCTACCTCTACTACCTGTATGCAACGCTAGAGTAAGAAATCCACACCAACTATTTACAGCATAAAAGAAAAAAAACATCGACGGACAACATACTTCAGCTGTGCAATACTAAAAATGATGACGTCAAATTAATTCCTTCATTGGAAACAAAAATTTCTAGATACCACATTCCTATGTTGGATAATCCCGTGGCTAGCAAAATTTGGAACAAAATAAGAGAAGTCAAAATACAACGCAGATGAAGGTGAATACACTGGCACCAGTCGGTAAAAAGAATTTTATAATTAAAACATCTACCAAGTTAAAACCAAGTGAGAAGGTAAGAAAAAGAAAATACGTTCTGTTGTGGAAATCGCCTGCTATTATCTAAATGATATTGTAGTGAAAATGATCAAAAGAAAAAGAATGTCTATTGACCATTGATAAAGAGTTTGAAAATACAGTACACAGTATATATTTCCAGTTTCATGTCTATTGCTACATGAGCAAAAAATATTCAAAAGTACGCCAAAATCAAACAAAGTCTGAACATAAATTCTTGGTGAGTGGATGGATGTACTTAATTCATACACTGCAAATTGTCACAATATCTGGGACGATAAATATCTGCAAGATATTTAAGATTCAACGTATGATTAGCTGAATAAGATGCTTTTCTTAGAACGTTGCTACCACGTAGGTGGCTGTTTCTAATTATCTCTAAATCAAAACAGAAAATCAGCTTCAATAAAAAGTAAACAACGTTTTGAAACATGACGAACTTTTACGGATTTTGTGCAGAGGATATTAGTGTTGATTGTTGTGGTTCTTGACGTTTGTTTATGCTGCCTTGCGGCAGTTCTGTTCCCGATGTTCCTTTTATCTCAAGAGGGCAGTGCTGTTTGGAAAAAAACAATGATGATAAATTATGAAAACTTAAGCTCCTCTGAGTTCTCTTCTCCAGAGGAGGAACTAATAAAGGCTCTGGCGGACGCAATTATAAAAATGGACTCCGCAACGACGGCCACAAGCAATTTTTGCAAGAAATCGGAAAATATAAGGTGATATTAAGAACGGGTGTGTACAAATTGAAGGTGTCCTCTCCCCAAGAAGAAATGCAAGATGAGAAGAAGAAAATAACAATTTACACAATATCTTCTGTTAGGAACCAGAGAATAGAGGCAATGGCGGTTGCCCAACTTGAAGGGGCGTTAAAGCCAATATGAAAAGAAATTGTTTACCTCAACAGAGATCGAAAATTTGGAACTGTGGAGTCGCGGTTATGAGATGCAGCGACAGCCAGACTACACTCGGCAACCAATTTAGTAATGTTCAAAGAAAAGGAGGTATTGCTTCTATCCATATGCCTTGAATGACGTGCTTCCAGCGTCAGGGTAGAAGATATACTCCCAGAAATAGACGTAGCTTGGTTAGTGGACGCTAGCCCGTTGGGCTTCGAGGAGACGTTGCTGTTCCTCCAAGACATTTGTACCGCCCACACGAATTGGTATGGTTTTGATATGTTGATGCAGGTCACCCCGGAAGACCTAGAACAGATGATAGAGATCATAACGCTTGAAGATAAAATCTGAGGGTTATAGTGCGATGCACCGTTATATACAAATCATTTGTGACCAAAACAAAAAAAAAATGGATAACACAAGTAAAGAAGCGGTGGAGCTGTGCCTCCTTCAAGTTGGGAACGACGTGTCATACATCACAAGAGGAGTGAAGTATGCCAGAATAGAACTTTGTTTCATCACTCACAGCCTGTGAGTGATGAACCGCATCCCACACCTAACCACCTCTCACTCAAACCCACCTACCCACCCTTCTCCTGTAGACACCAATCCTCTTCCTGTCCTACTCGACACGGATAAATGAGCATATGCACACAAGATCCCAGTGGTTGGACCAAAATGAAGCACCAAAAGCCATCCCTAAACTCGAGTTCTTCTCTTTTTCTACTTTTAGGTTTTTTTCTTATCCCCCCCCCCTTCGTTTTACTTCTGTTATTTCATTTTATTTCTTTATTTTTCTTTTTACCACCTTTCGCCAGCCATTCTAAATACTTTATATGCATCTTACTTTACTATCCGATTTTTTTTTATATTACCCCCCTCCCCGATTTGACTTCTATTATTTTTGTATTAATATTTGTATATTTTATATTATTTTAACCTCCAACCTCTTCCTTTTTTGGACCCTCTCCTTCTAGCTCATATAAGCTAGTTATGTTTATTGAGCATTCACTCTACCCTGAATTGTGGCACAATATGGACAGATTTCGGAATACCGATGAACTTTTATGTAAATGTATCAACTTAAAGGATAAACATATTACAATTGATATTACAATGGACAATACCAAGTGGGCTCCCCCTCTTTCTCTCTCATGTTTCTCTCTCTTTTACTTTTTCATTGATGACTTCGTCTTTGTGATATAATGCTTGGGAAAGAATATATTTGCGGCTGAAGATAGTTTAATACCATCCTGTCTATCACTTATATACCCATATAATGATGCAACGACTGTATAAAGCTTGAAACACGTGTACCGCGGAATACTTTGTGTTCTGTTTTAATTTTACGTTCTTAATTTATATATATATATATATCTATATCTATATATATATATATATATATATATATATATATATATATATATATATATATATATATATATATATATATATATATATATATATATATATATATATATTTATATATATATACATATATATATATTTCGTATGTGTATTTCGTGTGCAAGATTCTTGATGTGGATACATGTGTTGAAAGAAATACTATTAAACCTTGGGAGAGGCATTATGCCGGTAATAAACACACGCACTGGTTCAGTCCTTTATTAATTTATATAGTTTTTTTGTTAAATTATTTCATTGCACTCTTGCAATCTCTTCAGTAACTTGTCTCTCCACTTCCATTTATTCAAAATAAATTACCGGCATAATGCCTCTCCAAAGGTTTAATTGTATATATATATATATATATATATATATATATATATATATATATATATATATATATATATATATATATATATATATATATATATTCTAAATATAGATGCATTTATACGTAGGGTATGGAACCCTTAATTTTATTCCTAGTCAATAAACAGCAACGGAAACAGAATAACATAATATACAATCCAAAAATAAAAGTATTTTAAAATCATTAAAAAGCATTAACTCGATTATGGTTGGGAGATAATTCAAAGTAGTCGTCCTCAGCTTCCACCACAGCCTCAAGAGGGCTGGCTTCGGAACAGAGTACAGGTGTTAATCAATGAATACATGGGAAGAACCGTTCATCAATACATCAAGCAATTCCTGAAAATGAACACATAAATAATCGTCAAATTTAGGCCGCACACCGGGTAAAATATTTGGAATTTTTATTAAATGTGAAATTTAATTTTCTACTCTTAGTAGAAAATGTTATCTCTAAATGTACAGATTATTAATTCAAAACTTTCAAGTCACACGCATTTTTCCCCCCAAAACTAGAATACATAAGCCAATACCGTTATCAACACATGTTTCATTCTTTTATTTGGCAAGGTGTGATACGATACAGAAGATGCTGTTATTGCCAAAACGGATTACGCGTAACGACCACGTAATTGAAACATTAAAGCTTAAAAGTTACACACCATACAAGTAAACTGACAATTAAAAACTCAGAAAGGAAAGAAATCCACGAGAACTTTTGAGATGAAATGGTAACGTTTGTGGTGCTGTTAACAGTGGTTAATATAAAAGCACTGATAAAAAGAAAAAAACATGGCTCAGAAGTTTGAAAGTAATTGCCTCCTTTTCATTGGAATTTATGCTATTTAGCTGTTAGAAAGAAAAGGCTAGAAAGAATTAATTTAAGATTATCCACAACATAAGTTCATATTTATCACGAAGGAACTATTACAGAAGTGAATTTCTGGGATAATTTTACTTCAAGTGAACAAAAATCCTTAATTTTAAAGCTCCCCAAAATGTTCAGTATAAATAAATTACTGCGGTTCTTTAAGGATATGACCAATTCTCAGCAATTTACATTCTTCTAATTTTTAGATCTCATCGTCCATTAAAAAACACGCCACTGCATAATAGCTGCATTAACATGTAATGCACTCACAGAGAAATAAATCACTGGAGTGCTGACATATTAAACCTTTCTCTATATTGACTGGAATACATTTTATCAATCTTGCAACTCTAATACTCAATGAATAGGGATCAAAACTTCAAGTTAGCTCGTTGTCCAACCCGTAAAACAGGGCAGTATATTGAGGTAAAATGAAGCAATTATTTACGTGTGTATGTATGTATGCATGCATGTATGTATGTATGCATGCATATGTATATATATATATATATATATATATATATATATATATAGGTACACATACATACATATATGCGTATATACACACATGTATAAATACATACATACATACATCTATATATATATATGTGTGTGTGTGTGTGTGTGTATCTGTATATGTGTGTGAGTGTGAGTGTGAGTGCATGAAGGCATGGTTGTGTGTCTGCATGCGTGTAGCTGTGGTTTGTGAATGCGTGGGTTTTGTGTAGGCCACATAATATGAAAGCAGCCGTCTAAAGCTGAAATCAAATTTGGCCAAAAGTATCGTGAGAGAAGCGAATATTATCACAGGAACATAGGAATATGAGGTGACTATGTTAGTCTGCGTGTGCCAGAATCAATATAAAATGAATAAGAGAAACAAAGAAAAATGTAAACTGATTTATGTTCGATTACCGCCAATTCAGGAAATATTTAACAGGTCTTTCCACAAAGAAGTTATATTTTTCACTTTCTTCATAGCAACCTCATTATTAAAACTATTTTTCTATGCTTTCATCGTGTGAGAGATTGGTGTTTAGCCAAAAGGAAATCAATATTTAATTAATTTAAGATACTTCAACTTCGCATTAAATAAACTCCTGAATGATGTAAATTATTTTCTCAGTTTTTACTTTTACTTCTGTTCATGTTTTTTTGTTTTTCCCAATTCAAAACTGCCTCCAACTGACTTGATTAATGAGTGTTTTGTTGGTGATGATAATTAGGAAAGGATAAAATGGTGCATGGATCATTCAGTTGAAAAATTAATGTTATATGTTATAAAGCATTTTTTCCCTTTCGTATTCTGTTATTTTTTAATTATTTAATCCCACCAAGAGGGACAGTATTGATAGCCCTCCGCAGATCCTCTCAAAATATCAAGGTCAGTGTTAATCATGTTCTATCTGAACTTTTACTTGTCAATGTTTGTAGAAAAGCTAATCGGCAACCCTAAAAGTGTAGAACATTGTATCTCTAAAAACGTAAGAGGGAAATGTGTTCCACAATGTCTTTTGATGTATGCAGAAAATATTTTGAGGTGTAATTAATGAATACCATGAATTGTAGACATAGAGTACGCGGTGTAATTTGAAGTAAGTTAGGCTGCATCCATTTACATTCGTAGAATACACAGTTTGACATTGAGTGATACACGACGTATACGCGTCGAAAGACTACAAAATTATTCTATAGTTTGCCTGGTCCTCGTTGTACTAAAATTATAGAGCGGGTAGGCTTGTCAGTCTCTGAATACTTTCATTTCAGCTTCCCATGTATGAAATAAACTTAATTGTGTTTTAAAGCATCCTGATTTTAAATTCCCTTAGAATATCGGCAGAAAAATTATCGACTTAGTATATCCGCGGTCCGTGTTTAAACCACTATCTGGGTTTGCAGCCAATTTAGAGAAGTCTTCTTTGTTGCAAGCATTTGAT
>NC_142934.1:43315347-43332847 GCF_046866305.1 Octopus bimaculoides
TGTATTCATTTCACTTCAAAGTCAGATTTTGGTACTTTCCGTGTTTATCGTCCATTTGTCTTTATATTATTCTGGTCTACAGGTATACCTACGTCGATACAGGTTCATTCTTTGGACTACTTCAACGAGGGAGTGATATCTGGTCAGTTTTGTGGCATATCCCGGGTGGGATTTACCTAATCACTCTCTGCGACTGACCAAGTTTGGCACTCATACCAGTTGTTAGAACATTCTAGCCTATACTTCTTGCACAATTTCCAGTGTATTCGCCCTGCCACTTTGTCATGGTGTTTTTTGTTTGTACTCTTTTTGGGCCAATTATAAGAATACACTAATTATGTCTAAATAGCTCAGAAAAGTCCCCCCCCACACACAAACACACACAAAAGCAAACGTGATACAGCTGATGTTCAATGTTTCAATGCTACAACTTATTGATTCAGTTCATAAAGCTTGTTCTTGAGCAGCAAGAATTAGTCCTCTCTCGCCTTCTTTAAAAAACGTGTCTTAACTATCTCCAGAATTCATCGGTTTCATCCAATGCTTCATAGAAAAACGATCTCTGCAGGACTTCTTCCCCGCAGTTGACGATATTTTCTCTATTAGTACTCATATTGTACTCCTGACGGGTTTAACATTTGTCAATGACCACCTTCTAATTTGATGCAGCCTGCAACATACTTTCCTCATTATTCCTCTGTATAGAACGATTCAGTATATTCTATAAAGTTATGATCTGTTCAAACCTGTCGTCTTCCACCTTCCTTTCTAGGCAAGTAAAGGCTTACTACGTTGCTTCAAGTATGAAGGTTCTCATGCACAGCCTTTACCTTCCTAGTTTTTCTATTCATGTTGAAATGTTATTCCTTTATCCATTCAACAAATTCTGCCTAGTGATATATCACAGCTGCAGCCAATGCGTTGATGCCTATGATCCAATTCTCTCCATTCAGTATAGATTTCTCCTTCATCTTGGTGTTCATCATCTGTCATAATTGTACGTCAGGATATTTCTAACTCTATATCTGTAACCCTCTCTCTTTACTACTCTTACCCGCTCATCATCTGGAAGTTGTACTCCACTGGTGTCTACTATTCGTCCTCTCCTTAGTTCAATGACAGCGTCTTTCTCATTAAGAAAATCCATCTCGATGTCTTGCGAGAAAATCGTTCGATCTGAATAAGGTTAGCCAATTAACTTCTGCTAGCTCCGCAGAACTTCAAATCGTTCATAAACAGCAGATGATTGAGTTGGTCTCTTGGTTTTCTGCAGTTTCGAACCAGTTCATATTGTGTTCAGATTCATGACGAGTGGCAACATACTAACAATAAACAATAATGGCGAGGCCGAGACTCCTTCAAATATTCCTCTCTTAGTGTAGACTTGCCCAGTCTTTTTTCTACCTGCATTCAGAATTGTCTTCCAGTTTCTCATACTATTTCTGGATAAATAAATCCCATTTTTAGCTGTCCCGACCATCTTCGGACCCCTCAAAATCTCCGAGTGAGGAACCATATCATATGTCTTCTTATAGTCAATCCAAGACATTGATATGCTTGACAACCTTCATCAACAGTTCATAAGAATTGCCTTACTAATCAGAAGCTGATCCTTTGTTCATCTTAACCTCTTCCTGCATGCCTTTTTTCTATCCGCTAGAAAATCATTTCTTTCAAAATGGTCGTACAACGTCTTTCCCATTACTCCGGTGAGAAGCTTCCACGTCATAAGTAAAGGAGCAATTGGAGCCTTGGCTGCATTTTTCTGAATGAATGCCGTTTTGCGTTTGACCATCCATTCTGGTACTATTTTCTGATCTACACAACCATGCAGAAGTTTTCATTGTTTAGGATGTAAATTCGTCAAAATCTTGGAAAAAATCCCTGATTCGCGCTGGGTCAGTTTCATATCTTTCAAACACCTGCTTTAATGTTCTTCAACGGGATTATTATTATTATTATTATTATTATTATTATTATTATTATTATTATTATTAATATTATTATTAAATCTGTAGTATTGAGCAGAATATTTGCTGTAGCCCATGTTTTCATACCAAGACAAAACGATGTACATGATAAAACTTCCAATCAATTAAGATCATAGGGCATGAGAGCCACTGCCTGGTACTGCATCCGGGCATTTATTACTGCATCAGGGCATTGATACTGCATCCGGGCATTTATCATTATTATTATTATTATTATTATTATTATTATTATTATTATTATTATTATTATTATTATTATTATTATTATTCAGAAGTTTTATTTTTATAACGTGCTTTCACTTCACTACCGAGCGCAGCTCTGTGCGCCTTGGGTATGTGCTGTGGTTTGCTGTGGTGCTCTTATGTTTACTGTATTGAAAGTGTTTTGCGAAGAATGTGTGCAGTACCCAGTAGTGCAATTTTCTGTATGTTATATATATTTGTAAGTCCTGGTGTTTTTGTTATGTATTTGTCTGAATATTTTTTTATTACACCTAAGGCACCTACTATGATAGGAATTGTTTCTGTTTTTAGATTCCACATTCGAGTTATCTCTATTTCCAGGTCTTTGTATTTTGAAAGTTTTTCCATTTCTTTTAGAGAAACGTTGTCATCTGCTGGTATTGAAACATCAATTAGAAGGCATTTTTTTCCTTCATGATCTTTGACAACTATATCTGGTCTATTTGCCTTAATTTCTCTATCTGTGTGTATTGGCATATCCCAGAGTATGGTTGCTTTCTCGTTTTCTGTGACCTTTTCTGGTGTGTGTCTATACCATCTTTTTTCTGTTGCTATTCCATAATGTTGGCATAGCTTCCAGTGTATATAGGTCCCAGCTCTGTCGTGTCTGTGAATATATTCCTTCTTAGCCAGGACTGGGCAGCCAGAGATAATATGATTTATTGTTTCTTGTCGATCTCCACATATTCTACAGTTACTTGTTATATTTCTTTTCATTATGTGTTTTTGGTAATTTCTGGTGGGGAGGCTTTGGTCTTGTGCAGCAATTAAAAATCCTTCAGTCTCTGCTTTGAGTCCTGAGCTTCTCAGCCATTGCTGGGATTTTTCTCTGTCTATTTCTTTCGCATTTAGTTTAGCCCAGTATTTACCATGTAGGGGCTTTTCTTGCCATCGTTTTATCATGGTCCGTTGCTGTTCTAGTTTTAGTTTGGATTTCATTTGTTTTATAGCTTTTGTTGTTTCTTCTTCTTCTTCGTCGTATTTGTTAGGTAGATTGATTTCTTGTTTGTATTTGTCAGCTTCCTTAAATACTGAAAACAGTTTTTTGTTTTGCTCGTGTTTTGTGGCTATTTGTATTAGTTTCCCTTGCTTCTGGAGTAGGTATTTTTGCAGTCCTATGGTGGTTATTTTATAATAGTTTTCTAGCTGTATAAGACCCCTGCCACCTTCTGTGCGTTGTATATATAGCCTTTCTATGTCAGATTTTGGGTGGTGCATCCTATATCCTGTCATTATTTTTCTTGTTTTCCTGTCTATTTTACATAGTTCGTTTAGTGTCCAGTTAAGGATGTTGTAGCTGTAGCTTATAACTGGGACAGCTAAAGTGTTGATACCCATTATCTTGTTTTTAGCATTGAGCTCTGTTTTTAGTATTGATCTAACTCGTCTGTAGTACTCTTTCTTTATTTTTTCTTTCATTTGTGTATGTTGTATCCTATCTAGTTCATTGACTCCTAAATACTTATATGGTTGGCTTTCGTCTAGTTCTCTTATTTCATTGGCTTTATCTAGTGTTATATTGCTACTTTTAACTAATTTTCCTCTTTTCAGGGTTGCTTTGGCACATTTTTCTAATCCGAATTTCATTTCTATTTCCTTGGTAAAGCCGTGTACTGTCTGTAGTAGTGTTTCTAGCTCTTTGTCGTTTTTTGCATATAATTTTAGGTCATCCATATATAGAAGGTGGCTGACTGTTTTTCCATAGCATTTGTAACCGCATCCAGTTCTATTTAGCAATTCTGTTAAAGGTGTGAGTGCCAGGCAGAACAGGAGTGGAGAGAGCGTGTCTCCCTGGAATATTCCTCTTCTAATGGGGATGGCTTTCGTTTTCACAAGTCCCTCTTTTGTTTGGAGCTGTAGCACTGTCTGCCATTTGTTCATTGAGTGCTCTATGTATTTTATGATAATTGGTGCCACCTTGTTTATGGCTAGTGTTTCCAGAATCCACGTGTGGGGAACACTGTCGAAAGCCTTTTGGTAGTCCACCCAGGCCATACTGAGGCCTTTCTTCTTTCTGCGGCTGTCTTCAGTTATGGCTTTATTGATCAATAATTGATCTTTACAGCCGTATGAGCCCTTGCAGCATCCCTTCTGCTCTTCTGGAAACAGGTTGTTATTTTCCAGGTGTTTACTCACTCTCTGCGATATTATTGCAGTAAAGGCTTTGTAGATCGTAGGGAGACAGGTTATAGGTCTATAGTTTTGTGGTTTCTCCGTTTCCGTGGATTTGGGGATTAAGATGGTTTTCCCTTTTGTGAGCCATTCAGGCATTGTTTCTGGATCTGCTATTATGTTGTTAAAGTTTTCTGCCAGCTTTTTATGCATTGCTGGCAGGTGTTTTAACCAGAAATTGGGGATCTTGTCGTGTCCAGGTGCTTTCCAGTTGCTTAGTCTTTGCAGTGTCTGGGTGACCTCTTCAGTTGTTATAGGGGCCCAGAGTTGCTCAGGTGCTAAGTTCGTTGTTTTAATGGTCCTTTTTTGGGGTTGTTGCTTCACCGACCATATTTGTTTCCAGAATTTCTCTAGTTCTTCTGCTGTTGGTGCTGAAGTAATGTCTATTTTATTTTTACCCAGTTCTTGGTAGAGTTTTTTGGGGTTGGATTTGAACTGTTTGTTTTGTTGAAAGAAACGTTGGCGTGTCTCATACCGGCGGATCCTCTGTGCTTTGGCAAGGATGTCTTGCTTTAGTTTTTCTTTTGCCTCGGGTAAGTCTTTTTCTGTAATGCTGTATTTGTACAGTATTTTTGTTTTCTTCTTGTTACTTAGTAGTGTTGATTGTTTACTAATTTCGTTGAGAATCGATAAATCTTTTCTCTTTTTTTTAATTTTGTTCTGGATGTTATTTATCCACAAGGTCTGTTTGGGTGGTAGAACTCCTGTTCGGATGGGTTTGAGTGAGTATCCTGCTTCTTTTGTGGCTGCAGTGGCTGCCGCATATATCATGTCATTTAGCTCAGTGATATTGCCTGTTGTTTCTGTGGTTGTTAGTTCCGGATTATTATTATTATTATTATTATTATTATTATTATTATTATTATTGTTCAGTAGTTTTATTTTTATAATGTGCTTTCACTTCACTACCGAACGCAGCTCTGTGTGCCTTTGGTAAGTGCACTGGTTTGCTGTGATGCTCTTATGGTTACTGTATTGAAAGTGTTTTGCGTAGGATGTGTGCTGTGCCCAGTAGTGCAATTTTCTGTATGTTATATATATTTGTAAGTCCTGGTGTTTTTTTTATGTATTTGTCTGAATATTTTTTGTATTATACGTAAGGCACCTACTATAATAGGAATTGTTTCATTTTTAGATTCCACATTCGAGTTACCTCTATTTCCAGGTCTTATTAATATTATTAATATTATTATTATTATTATTATTATTATTATTATTATTATTATTATTATTATTATTATCATCATCATTATCATCATCATCATCATCATCACCATCATCATCATCATCATTATCATCATCATCATCATCATTATTATTATCATCATTATTGAGTGAGAGGAGCACATGCCATCAAGAGATATTGGGGTAAAATGCAAGATGCCCAATATACCCATCAGAACTACCCGTCTCATAAGTGTACACCAACCTCATGCATCACAACCGCGCTACATGGTGAACTCATACCAAGATAAACAGCGGATGACCTTGCAGGTGGGAGTCAGAATTTTTCTTCAGGTCGAGCTAAGAGCTCCCTGACAAATGGTTGTTTAAGGATGACAAATGAATCACCTATGTTTCGTGTGGTGAATTATTCAAACCACAAAGAATTGCTCTCAACACATGGCCATGATGCTTCCCCACTACTTCTGTTCGTGATTAGAGATGCGCATATCGTCAGCCACTAAGGGACATGCTCAACTGGTTAAGGTCACTCAGCTTATGAAAACCAAGATCGTTGCATTTGTCCTTCCTTCTGTAACCACGGTAAATATTTTCATCGGTATTGTTTTTGTAACTAGCTAGGCTATGTACTCTAACCACAGGATCCGAGGGGGATGGGTTGGTTGGCAAGTTGTAGGTGGTTCCTGTGTTGTTGATGCTGTTGTTGATGTCGTTGTAGTCTTTATCTGTGTATTGTCGAATCTATGTATGGTAGTAGTAGTAGTAGTAGTAGTAGTAGTAGTAGTAGTAGTAGTAGTAGTAGTAGTAGTAGTAGCAGTAGTAGTAGTAGTAGGGCTTCGTATTCTTGTGCAATCAGGAAACAAAAGAAGAAAAACCACGCACTTGTGGGGTCAGCTGAGGTCAAATGTGTTTACAACTACTAGCGACCAATGACAGAGATAACCTTGGACTTGGAAAGGACCAACTCACTTTGTTTTGTTTTACATATTGATAGAATAGAATACTAATATATATATATATATATATATATATATATATATATTATATATATATATATATATATATATATATATATATATATATATATATATATATATATATATATATATATATATATATATATATATATATATATATATGTTAATATATATATCGTCGAATTTCTCTTTTCTTTTTTATGGACTTCGCAGTGCTTTACGGTTTTCGTAATTGTGCAGTTTGTATACATTGGCAATTGCTTATCGAAAAGGTTTTTATCGTGTGTTTAATAGTGTTGTTGCAATAAAAGGTATGTTTACATATTCGAGTTCAAGGGAGAAAATAAGAGTAAACTTTTCACAGAAAATTGTAGTTATTAATGTTTTTCAATTTTCTAAAGATGATCGTTCATAAGTCTGACCAGAGAAAATTGTTGTGCTCTTTCAATAAAAAGGGTGTTTACATTTTCGAATACTGAGGGAGAAAGGAAAGGATAAATATTCACAGAACGCTGTAGATATAGAAGTGTTAAAGATTTTAAAGATGACCGCTTGTGTGTTCGACCAGAGTAAACTAGATATGCAAGCTTTAAAGAAAATTTGAAATACTGAAAGCAAATTGTAGATATTTCAGTTTTTCAGCTATTGTCCAGCAGTGTTGCTGGGTTGTATCAGTGTTTCTGTGTCTTCGGCTGCTGACTGGTCAGAGCAGGGAAGAACCATTTTATGGTTCTTCACTATTATTATTAATATTATTATTATTATTATTATTATTATTATTATTTTATGTTTGACTTTTGTTTTGCATTTGTACGAGTTGGATCCAAGCATCACCCAGAGACCTCAAGAGACAACAAGTTAGAAGTTCATGTAGGTGTTATGCCTAGGGTACCATATATTTGGATTTGGACAGTTTTGTTCAAGTGAATGTTTAAGAAACCATAAGAAAATTTTGTGTTTGCTTTAAAATTTGAGATCACATAGACAGTATTTTACGTAGGATATGGGCAGTTCCCATGAGCACTATCTTTTGAACTTCAGCCATTTTGGGGTTTCCTGGTATCTGAGCTAGGTAGTAATCAGCCGGTTTCGCTGTCATTCCCAGGGCACCTATGACAATAGGTATTGTTTTCGTCTTCAGATTCCACATTTTGCTAATTTCTATTTCAAGATCTTTATATTTGCTCAGTTGTTGGTAGGTCTTGACAGATACGTTTATATCAATTGGGACAGTCATATCAATGAGGAGGCATGATTTTTGTCTGAAGTCTTTCAGTATGATGTCTGGCCTATTTGCGTCTATCTTTCTGTCAGTTTGAATGGTGAAGTCCCAGAGGAGTGCAACATGATCATTTTCAAGTACTGGGGGTGGTGTGTGTTCCCACCAGTTTTTATCATGGGGCAAGTTCAGGTTTGTGCATATTACCCAGTGAATATATTGTGCAGCTCTATCATGCCTGTTGAGATATTCTGTAGGCGCAAGCAGACTGCACATGGAGACAACATGATCGATGGTCTCATTTTGTTGTCGGCATATACGACATAATGGGGAGCTGCCGTTCTTTAATATGTTGGCCTGGTAGTTCTTTGTAGGTGGGCATTGATCTTGGGCTGCTATGATAAACACCTCTGTTTCTGATTTCAAGCCAGAGGCCATTAACCATTGGTGGGTAAGGGCTTTGTTAATATCTGCATTATTCGCTCTCTTTGGGTATTTGCCATTGAGAGATTTTCCATGCCATGTTTCAGTCATGATATCTAAGGCAGCAATTTTAGCACGGGTTTTCAAGCGCTTAGCTTTTTCTGCAGGTGTTTCTAGTTCGTCTAATTCTTGAATTTGTTGCAATTGGAATTCACTTAGATATTCCTTTGCCTGTTTTGTTACTGAGTAAGATGCTTTCTTGCTTTCATGTTTTAAGACAAGTTTTAGCATCCAGTCCTCAGAGTATTTCAGATAGGTGTCTAGGCCAATTGTGGCTACCTTCATTGATAATGCCAGCTGTAGAGGTCCTCGGCCTCCCTCTTTTCTTGGCAGATAAAGACGTTCTATATCTGCCTTAGGCTGGTGCATTCTCTGCATTGTCAACAGTTTTCGTATTTTTCTGTCAACATTACATATTTCAGTAATTGAACAGTTAACGATATTGAAACTGTAAGTCACGACTGGTATGACTAGAGCATTGATCGCTTCGATCCTGTTTCTCGCGTTCAGCTCTGTCTTCAGTATTGCTCTCACCCTGCGATAACATTCTCTTCTGATCCTTTCCCTCATCACTGAGTGCTTGATATTGTCCCCTTCAATTACCCCTAGGTATTTGTAGCTCTCCGCTGGTTCTAACTCTTTTATGACATTTTGCTGGTCAAGGTTCACATTAGATGTGTTTGTCATTTTTCCTTTGATAAAGGTAGCTTTTGCACATTTATCAAGGCCAAATTGCATCCTGATGTCATCACTGAATTGTTTAACAGTCGCTAGTAGGCCTTTGAGCTGTTGGTCATTTTTTGCAAAGAGCTTTAAATCATCCATGTAAATGAGATGATTTATATTTTTATGAAATATTTTATAACCATACTGTGCATCATTGAGCAATTTTGAGAGCGGTATTAGGGCTAGACAGAAGAGGAGTGGTGATAGTGAGTCACCCTGGAAAATGCCACATGAAATTCTTACATCTCCAGCATTTAGAGATTCATTGTCATTGTTCAACATCAGTGTTGTTCTCCATGATCTCATACTTACAGATAAAAAGTTTCGCAGAGTAGGAGCTATTTTATACATTTCCGGACATTTCCTAATCCAGCTATGTGGTAGGCTATCAAAGGCATTTTTATAGTCTATCCAGGCTATTGACAAGTTTTTGTGTCGCTTGTGACAATCTTCTAAGATCATCTTATTGATGAGTAGCTGATCTTTACAACCATAAGATCCACGTTTACATCCCTTTTGCTCATTAGGGAATATGCTACTTTCTATCAAAAAACTATAAGTCTACTCGGTTAGGACAGATGTTAGAGTCTTATACATTGTTGTTAAGCAGGTTATGGGGCGATACATTTTTGGTTCGTTTGTTTCCTCATTTTTTGGAAGCAGGAATGTTAAACCATTAACTAGCCAAGAAGGCATCAAACTAGGATTTTGCAAAACATTGTTGTAAAGTTTTGTTAGCAGTTCATGGCTTTCTGGGAAAGCATTCAACCAGAAGTTAGGAATTTTATCCTTTCCTGGAGACTTCCATTTGCTTGACCTCCTGAGAGCAGATCTTATATCTTCTACCTTGACCCCCTCCCACTTTTGCTCCTCTAAGGAGTCTAGGTCTGTAGATATTCTATCAATCCAAGGGGCCTTTTCATTGTGTGTTTTATCTTCTGCCCAGATTTTATTCCAAAATTCTTGCACTTCTTCTTTTGATGGGACATACTTTATTGTTACTTGTGTTTTCCCTATCTTCCTGTAGACATTTTTGGGGTTATGTTTGAACATGTTATTATCTCGGAAGAATCTAACACGCTTTTCATACCTTGCTATGCGGGCAGCTTTAGCACATACCTTTTGTTTGATGGGTTCTATGGTGGCATCAATGTCAACTATGGTTTTCATATTATATTTTTTCTTTAGTTTTTGGGTCTTTGTAGGTTTGATACTCTTGTCAAATTTAAGGTTTTTCAAACATTCTATGTCAGATCTAAGCAGCTTAATTTGGTGTTGAATGCGTTCTTGCCAAGAAGGCTTTTTGTGGGAGTGTTGTCTTTTTCTAATCTTTTCACCACATAGAATCGTTGAGATTCTTGCGGATGCATAGTACAGGTGGTTGATATCTGTAATATCAACATCATTAGCTGAAATTATATCCTTAAGTGCAAGGCGGATTTTACCAATTATTTTCAGGCTTTGGTTAAAATTGCGAATTTGGGGATAGTGTCGCGTTCATTCATACTAGTTTCTTTAATTTTCAGCCATTCAATCATGATTTGATTTTTTTAGATCATGTAGTTCTGTTGCGTGGGTTTCTGTATGACTTTCTTCATCTATTTGATTTTCACCTGCCTTAGTGTTTATGGTTGGTTCAGAGAGTATTTCACTTTGCCTATCAGTTACCTTAACTCTTTCAATCATTACTGTATTTTCATCAGCCTTGGGCTGGTTTATAATTATTTCCTCTGTAGTATCTTCTTCAGCTGCAGTTTCATTCTTTTTATCCCTTACTGCTTGTTTAATTTGGTCAATCTCTACTTCAGTTAGTAACTTTTTTTTTCATAATGTTTCTTCTGACGTTGGCAAGTTTGTTACTGTCTATGTAGGATCTTACTTCAAGGTGTTTCTGTCTCCAGTTTAAGTAGGTTTGTACAGTATTAGATTTATCTGTAGGGAAATATATGGCATGGTAGAAGGCTGTAAGAACTTCTTTATTATCTTCCCTAGACCATTTTTCATTCTTTTTCTTTTGGTTATTTGATGACGAGCATGGATGACCATCTGTTGGAATATTCCGGTTGTGGGGTACTTCCAGCTCCTGTGTGTCGGGAAGATTTGAACCAGTAGCAGATTTCTCGACTCGGATCTGGTTCATTATCCGAGTAAGTGGTCCTTTATAACACGGTCTATGACCATTCCGGTTTGTATTTTGTTTTATTAACAGTGAGGCATAACAAGCTTCGACGTTGACGCTAGGGGACGGATCTGTCTGTTTAGGGTAATTTTTTGAGACAACACCGTCTCCGAGCTCTCGTGACGTAGCTTCTTAAGGCTAGCAGATCTATTTCGAGTAAGTGGCCCTTTGTGATTCGGTCGACGACCAATCTGGTTTGTGATCTGCTTTGTTATCATTGATGCATGACGAGCTTTGGCGTTGACATTAGGGGACGGATTTGTCTGTTTAGGGTCAGTTTTTCGAGACAACACCGTCACCGAGTTCTCAGCATGTAAACATTGCTCGTAGCGTAGTTTTTTAAGGCTAGCAGATCGGCATTCATCTGTATTTTTTTGTTGATAGATTTATCTCCGGGCATAGTGTATCTTTTTTTGTGTGTGTGTGTGTGGCGTTTTAAGCTTATGAATGGTTCACTGTCTGTGTTTTTTCACAAAATGAAAATAAGTAAAGAAGAATAAAATGTTTTGGTTTTACTTCGTTTGCGATATGTGTTTTCGTATGCGTGAGTGTGTCCTGTGATTTTCACGTAGTTGTGTAAACATTAAGATGCATGTGTAGTTCTATGGTTATCAAAACCTATATATCATTGTGTACACGTTCGAGTGTATGCGTAATTATTCAATATATGTACTTACTATTTTGTTCCATTTCTTTTTTATATAGTTTGTAAACTTTCCGGTGTTGGTTTTGCGTGTGTGATCGCATGTGTTTCAATGAGACATCGTACATCTTATTATTATTATTATTATTACTATTATTATTACTATTATTATTATTATTATTATTATTATTATTATTATTATTATTATTATTATTATCATTATTATTATTATTACTTTTAATCTGCATGTTCGTTACAGTCACTTGCCGAGACACACCCACTGTCCTAGGGCGAGTGAAAGATAAGAGATGCTACTGTATGATTGGAAGCTTGTGGGAGGGGAATATTATTATTATTATTATTATTACTATTATTATTATTATTATTATTATTATTATTATTATTATTATTATTATTATTATTATTATTATTATTATTCAGTAGTTTTATTTTTATAACGTGCTTTCACTTCACTACCGAGCGCAGCTCTGTGCGCCTTGGGTATGTGCTGTGGTTTGCTGGGGTGCTCTTATGTTTACTGTATTGAAAGTGTTTTGCGTAGGATGTGTGCAGTACCCAGTAGTGCAATTTTCTGTATGTTATATATATTTGTAAGTCCTGCTATTTTTGTTATGTATTTGTCTGAATATTTTTGTATTATACCTAAGGCACCTACTATGATAGGAATTGTTTCTGTTTTTAGATTCCACATTCGAGTTATCTCTATTTCCAGGTCTTTGTATTTTGAAAGTTTTTCCATTTCTTTTAGAGAAACGTTGTCATCTGCTGGTATTGATACATCAATTAGAAAGCATTTTTTTTCTTCGTGATCTTTGACAACTATATCTGGTCTATTTGCCTTAATTTCTCTATCTGTGTGTATTGGCATATCCCAGAGTATGGTTGCTTTCTCGTTTTCTGTGACCTTTTCTGGCGTGTGTCTATACCATCTTTTTTCTGTTGTTATTCCATAATGTTGGCATAGCTTCCAGTGTATATAGGTCCCAGCTCTGTCGTGTCTGTGGATATATTCCTTCTTAGCCAGGACTGGGCAGCCAGAGATAATATGATTTATTGTCTCTTGTCCATCTCCACATATTCTACAGTTACTTGTTATATTTCTTTTCATTATGTGTTTTTGGTAATTTCTGGTGGGGAGGCTTTGGTCTTGTGCAGCAATTAAAAATCCTTCAGTCTCTGCTTTGAGTCCTGAGCTTCTCAGCCATTGCTGGGATTTTTCTCTGTCTATTTCTTTCGCATTTAGTTTAGCCCAGTATTTACCATGTAGGGGATTTTCTTGCCATCGTTTTATCATGGTCCGTTGCTGTTCTAGTTTTAGTTTGGATTTCATTTGTTTTATAGCTTTTGTTGTTTCTTCTTCTTCTTCTTCGTATTTGTTAGGTATATTGATTTCTTGTTTGTATTTGTCAGCTTCTTTAAATACTGAAAACAGTTTTTTGTTTTGCTTGTGTTTTGTGGCTATTTGTATTAGTTTCCCTTGCTTCTGGAGTAGGTATTTTTGCAGTCCTATAGTGGTTATTTTATAATAGTTTTCTAGCTGTATAAGACCCCTGCCACCTTCTGTGCGTTGTATATATAGCCTTTCTATGTCAGATTTTGGGTGGTGCATCCTATATCCTGTCATTATTTTTCTTGTTTTCCTGTCTATTTTACATAGTTCGTTTAGTGTCCAGTTAAGGATGTTGTAGCTGTAGCTCATAACTGGGACAGCTAAAGTGTTGAGACCCATTATCTTGTTTTTAGCATTGAGCTCTGTTTTAGTATTGATCTAACTCGTCTATAGTACTCTTTCTTTATTTTTTCTTTCATTTGTGTATGGTGTATCCTATCTAGTTCATTGACTGCTAAATACTTATATGGTTGGCTTTCGTCTAGTTCTCTTATTTCATTGGCTTTATCTAGTGTTATATTGCTACTTTAAACTAATTTTCCTCTTTTCAGGGTTGCTTTGGCACATTTTTCTAATCCGAATTTCATTTCTATTTCCTTGGTAAAGCCGTGTACTGTCTGTAGTAGTGTTTCTAGCTCTTTGTCGTTTTTTGCATATAATTTTAGGTCATCCATATATAGATGGTGGCTGACTGTTTTTCCATAGCATTTGTAACCGCATCCAGTTCTATTTAGCAATTCTGTTAAAGGTGTGAGTGCCAGGCAGAACAGGAGTGGAGAGAGCGTGTCTCCCTGGAATATTCCTCTTCTAGTGGGGATGGCTTTCGTTTTCACAAGTCCCTCTTTTGTTTGGAGCTGTAGCACTGTCTGCCATTTGTTCATTGAGTGATCTATGTATTTTATGATAATTGGTGCCACCTTGTTTATGGCTAGTGTTTCCAGAATCCACGTGTGGGGATCACTGTCGAAAGCCTTTTGGTAGTCCACCCAGGCCATACTGAGGCCTTTCTTCTTTCTGAGGCTGTCTTCAGTTATGGCTTTATTGATCAATAATTGATCTTTACAGCCGTATGAGCCCTTGCAGCATCCCTTCTGCTCTTCTGGAAACAGGTTGTTATTTTCCAGGTGTTTACTCAATCTCTGCGATATTATTGCAGTAAAGGCTTTGTAGATCGTAGGGAGACAGGTTATAGGTCTATAGTTTTGTGGTTTCTCCGTTTCCGTGGATTTGGGGATTAAGATGGTTTTCCCTTTTGTGAGCCATTCAGGCATTGTCTCTGGATCTGCTATTATGTTGCTAAAGTTTTCTGCCAGCTTTTTATGCATTGCTGGCAGGTGTTTTAACCAGAAATTGGGGATCTTGTCGTGTCCAGGTGCCTACCAGTTGCTTAGTCTTTGCAGTGTCTGGGTGACCTCTTCAGTTGTTATAGGGGCCCAGAGTTGCTCAGGTGCTAAGTTCGTTGTTTTAATGGTCCTTTTTGGGGGTTGTTGCTTCACCGACCATATTTGTTTCCAGAATTTCTCTAGTTCTTCTGCTGTTGGTGCTGAAGTAATGTCTATTTCATTTTTACCCAGTTCTTGGTAGAGTTTTTGGGGGTTGGATTTGAACTGTTTGTTTTGTTCAAAGAAACGTTGGCGTTTCTCATACCGGCGGATCCTCTGTGCTTTGGCAAGGATGTCTTGCTTTAGTTTTTCTTTTGCCTCAGGTAAGTCTTTCTCTGTAATGCTGTATTTGTGCAGTATTTTTGTTTTCTTCTTGTTACTTAGTAGTGTTGATTGTTTACTAATTTCGTTGAGAATCGATAAATCTTTTCTCTTTTTTTTTAATTTTGTTCTGGATGTTATTTATCCACAAGGTATGTTTGGGTGGTAGAACTCCAGTTCGGATAGGTTTGAGTGAGTATCCTGCTTCTTTTGTGGCTGCAGTGGCTGCCGCATATATCATGTCATTTAGCTCAGTGATATTGCCTGTTGTTTCTGTGGTTGTTAGTTCCGTGACGGCCAGGTTTATGCTATTTATTATTGATGTTGTTTTATTGTCTATTTTGATTTTTGGGAGATATAATCTGTGGTCCATTCTAAGATCTGTGGTTTTCAGTTCTTCGGTTATTTTCATTTTCATAGTATCGTAATTATTAGGTTTCCCTTCGTTATTTCCAGGCTTTATATTTGTTTTGCCTTCCTTTTCATTCATACGTTTGTCTGTGGTGTTCTGGATTGGTGCTTTTTGTACACTATTATACATCTCTACGGTCTGGGTTTGTTGTTTTTTGTTTACTTCGTTTTTGCCGGAAATGTTACGTTTGTCCTCGTGTTTTGCTATCTCAGTGTTTACATTATTATTTGGTATTGCTGTTTGACTACTATCTAGATTTTCCTGATGTATTTTTTCTTTCAATTGTTCTATTTCTATTTCTGATATTTTTTTTGCTTTTAGATTATATCTTCTTATGTTAGCTAGTTTGTTAGGGTTCATTGTTTTATCGAGGTCAATATTTACATTATTTTTCTTCCATGTTTTATATGCATGTGTTGTTGCGTTTTCGTTTTTTGGGTAGAGTACTGCTGTGAAATAGGCGTGTAGGATCGAAATGTGTTCCTCACGTGTCCATTTATGCCGTTTTGGTTTTGTTTGCGGGACATGAGGAACAACGTCCGACCCTTTATTTTGACGGTCGTCGTTTTCGTAGGGTACCGGTTCGTTTATTTCTGTTGTCAGATTGTTTTGCACGTTCATATCTTCGTACTTTTTTCTTAACAAGCTTACAGTACGTACTTCTCGGTTGTTATTTTTGGGTGAAATAATACCGGTGTTATTTAATATGTTTGTAATTTTTTTGTACATGGTGTTTTGGGGTTCGAAGATGGTCTGATTTTGATGTAACACGTGTGTTTACGATCGCTGTGCGGGTAGTGGAGGTATTATTATTATTATTATTATTAGTATTAGTATTATTATTATTATTATTATTATCATTATTATTATTATTACTTTTAATTTGCATGTTCGTTACAGTCACTTGCCGAGACACACCCACTGTCCTAGGGCGAATGAAAGATAAGAGATGCTGCTGCATGATTGGAAGCTTGTGGGAGGGGAATATTATTGTTGTTGTTATTATCGCCTAATTCTCAAAAGGTTCAGTCTTATTTATTCTGGTAGATTCTGTGAGAGCGGACAGCAGCCTACTGTCAGAGGTCTCAGAGGGTATCTTTCTACACATTATAAGCTTTAATACTTGGTTGTTAATTATTGTGGGAGATATTCAACACCTGAATACTAATCTCAAAATCCTAGCTGTCCCCAGCAGAGCAGTTTGGGGGGCTTGCTCTGCTCTCATGTCAATTCTGATCTCTTTGACATATTTATCGAACTTGGTTGTTAATGCGAGTGTCCCAACAATTACTAGAAAGACAGACGCTCTCCTCATAGTCCACAGTCTTGCAATTTCGTCTTTTATTAGTCTGTACTTTTAAAAAATTTGTAGTTCTTTGTCACTTATGTGTGCATCTCCATGTACTATAATATCTATGATCTTGGTTTCTGTTTTTTTTTTTTCTATCTACAACAATATATGGTCTCCAAGCCTCAATTATGGAGTCACATTGGATTGTAAAATCCCACAGTATCTTATGTTCCTTGTTTTCAGTGACTCCTTCTGGTTCATGTTCGTACTATTTCCGCACTCAGTTCAGGCCTCCAGTGGACGAACTTATGCACGTTATCGTGCTTCCTTTAGTAGTGATTTTGGGCCAGTTTGCTACACTCACTTGCATTATGCGAGATTGTTTCGTTTCCGCTGCCACATATCCTACAAAGAGCCGATTCGCTACTCTTATCTATTCGAAACTTGGTGTAATTAGTTCTCAGAGCTTGTTCCAGATAATTTTTTTTTTTGGCTATCTCCAAGTATTGATCCTGTCTTTTCCTTCGATTTCTCTGAGATTTTGCCCATGCAGTGGTTTCCTTTTCCAGCTGTTTACTCTTTTTTAATCCAATTTCTTAACTTTTTGTGTATGCATCACAATTTCGGAAGGTATTATATTGTTAATTCTAACAGCGGCAAGCAAGAATTCATTCTGCTGTTTCATGTAATGTTCTTCTCGTTGACACGTATTCCACCCGTTTCTAGGCACAAACAGTTTGTCAGTATCGCTTTTGGGGTGACGTTCCATGTTGTCATCAATTTTCTTGTTTTCCTGTCCATTTCCTCAAGCACTTCCTTTGTTCACCTAACAATACCAGCGCCGTATCGCATTATGGAAACAATC
>NC_142934.1:43337847-43350347 GCF_046866305.1 Octopus bimaculoides
TTCCTGCACTATTCATATAACCAATTCTGTTTATCCTTAAGAAAAACAGAGGTTACTTGACAAGGTTAGAAATTGTTCATTATTATAATGACAAATTATGTAAATCTGTCCTTAAAGACAAATGCACACTTAATAATATATACAAACATAATTAGTTTCTGTGATCTATTAATCGATGAAGCAAGATATATTGGAGGGAATAAAAAATAACTATTCACACACACTCAGTCATAATAATGACACATACGAAAAACGATTGCTAACACACTCACAATTTGTACACTATACACACACATGCCAACAGACACAGACTTACGCGTTTATGTATGTGTGTGTGTGTGTGTGTGTGTGCATATACGTATTAGTATACCTGTGTACACCCACATGGATAAGTATATTAGAAACTAGATTGTACCAAAGAAAAAATAAATAAAAAGGAGGTCGAAATTTTTAGGATTTCAAATCTCCAAGATTTTATATTCGATTTTCGTTTATTTGTTACTGCGTTAAATTCTTTCGACGTATATCACCATGCTGCTCTTTGACAAAACTCAATATGATACGTATATATAAAAATGTTACACGATATTGTGTCTGAGTGTTTGTGTGTGTGTGGGGGGGGGGGGTATGTGGGTGTGTGGGTGTGTATCTAAATTCTTATGTCACTAATTGTGATGGTGTCTAATATTTGCTTTCAGTTCCTCAGATTTACACTTGTTTAACGCATAAAATGGATATTAATTAATAGTGAAATGTTAAAAAAAAGAAGAAAATATGCAAATGAGACTACAATTACGCTACTTTCGTAATTTTCTAGTTTTACAGTGTAGCTCATATATCTTAGAGCTTAGGTACGGAAACGCTGTACATGTATCTGACCGTTTTACAAACCATGAATTGGTCCAACAGTTCAAGCCCTCCTTTCTTCTACACATAGCTACCTATAAACTATGTATATATGTTTATTGCAGTCACACTGAAGAATTGTAATATTCAAAATTAAAATCTCATCAATTGATTTACGCTATTTTCTTTTGGATTGTCATAAATCACACTTTAGACAAATGTAGACTTGCGTTGTATTTCCATTGTACTTTGTGAATGTGAGTTTTGACGTACATAAAAAAGTACATCATTCTAAATGCATTCATATGACTGGTTTACGTTACTGCATGTACGGATTCATATCAAAGAGTAGTAAGACATACATTAGTAACGATCGCTATTTATAAATGGGTAGTTAATACTTGAAGGCCTCTCCCTCTGAATCTGCCAGTAGATTCAGAGCTTCATTTGTGAGGCGATTTTGCACTTTCAAACTCTTTGAACAGTTTTTATAAATATATGTTAGATAGGCATTTAAGGTTTTCTGTTTTTCACCATGTATGAATTAAAAGTTGTATATGAACTGGAAATGCACACTAAATCTCTACTGTGAATTTGCAGAATTCAATGGTAAATCACTAAAGTCTTTTTACACTCTTACACAATGCGTAGATCATATATAATAGATCGATGTCCAGCAACCAACAGAATTACAATACTTTCAGAAATTAAAATTAAGTACATATTAATAAATAAGGAAATTAATTAATCTGTTCCATTGAGCTTCATAAAATATCTCAGAATTCATTGAATATGATTTATTGTGGTATAATGTAAAGTAACATTACCTCGTATCTTATGAGGGTGTTTTTAATGGTACATGCATTGATAATAGCTACATTGTTGTAATTGTGCAGTCTTACATCATCCCTGACCGAGTAGTGTTATGGCACACAGACAATCAGACGATCGGCGAGACAATCATAACATTATGCTTCTCATTCACACAATTTCTCCGTTTATCTGAAGATTATTCAGCCTAATTTGATATGTAGTCATGTATCCTATAAGTAGTTGAATGTTTGTCTGCACATATCGCACGTTCACCCTCATTTCAGTTTCTCTTTGTGCATCTCGCACGTTCACCCTCATTTCAGTTTCTCTTTGTGCATCTATTGATGGCTACATAAGTGACCGGCAAGTTACATGCAACTGCTTCTTTGCTCCTATTGCTGGTGGTATACATCTGAGGAGTATGTCCCTTGTCAAGTTGGCTATTGACAATGTAGTTATTTTTGAGTGTTGTGCATGTTTTATTTGACCGGGCCGACGACGAGTGATAGTATTTTGGCGATGTTGCCGTCGAAGTATGCAGGAATTTTTTATACACATCTGTTGATTCAAGGAGGTATTTCATGAAATAGCTGGAAGACAGAATGGTGCAGATACCTGCAACGAAAGATGTACACCTCCATTCATTTTAAGTATTTTTGGATCATTGTGTATGTGGCCTCCGTTTCACCGCTCATGTGCAGTCTTTGGATTATTTTTAGACAACTCTGTGGATTATTTTTAGACAACTCTGAAAATTGTTGCAAAAAGACTAGGTACACACATGGCACTGTCATAAACACGGTAGATGCAAGATATTGGTTTCACAGAATTATCGCTTATTTCTAATGGCCTAAAGATGAAACTGCGAATTCTCTTAGAAGATTTGTATGCCATTTTGATATTTTTTAAGTGTGTATTCTATTCTATTCTGTAAGAGTAACGCATATTAATTTTTATCTTCCTTGTATGTGTGTGTGTTTGTGCATGTGTGGGTGTGTGTGTGTGGGTGTGTGTGTGTGTGTGTGTGTGTGTGTGTGTGTGTGTGTGTGTGTGTGTGTGTGTGTGCAGGTTTGTCTCTGTATATATTCGTGCGCGTGCGATTGACAAAAATTTAATAATATTCACTGTGATGGGAGTTTTATTTGATATTGCTTGGTGGTGCTGATAAAACGGAAGACAGCCCGAGTGTGAATTGGAGCAATATTTATTAATAGAGTAAATGGTTGTAGAAGATGTTGCGGTATTTGATAGATAGAAATGTTATAATTATGGAGATTGCTTTTATGTTATTCTCTCGATATACAATAAGTTATATTATTGTTCCCTTTATTGATCCGGTTTTTATTGTTGTTTATATGTTTGTCATTTATTTTTGATGTTGCTATTGATGTTTTCGTGTTGTATTTATTGATTTGGGTCGGGTTAGGTCAACTCTGAGCGAAACATAAATATGATCAAAGGCTTCAAACTAAAAACATTGTTCAGAAATAGTATATCCCTTTTGGGTACTTTGCCTCAATCTCACTGCAGCTTAACAGCTCCAGTTGAATGTATACTGCGTTTAATATTATGACCGCAATGCTGTTTTTCCCGAGTTCTCTTTTAAAAGCTTACAAACGAGAGTTCCTGCATCATCCCTGTCCGTATTAATTTTTATTGCAGAATGTGACATGTAAAGGATCAGCCACTGCTTCAGTCGCATTAGTCATACTTATCTGAGAATGCAGTCACCGTATTTGCACACTGCCCTATCACACATGATTAACATACTAAAAACACTGAAACTTACATTAACTAATGGCTTTCGTTTTAAGAAGATAGAGACTTACGTTTAGGCAGGTTTAGCAGCTATTTAGAATAGGTCGAAATGACCGCGTCAGAGATTACCACAACAGGCATTTTCTTCATGTTTATACAGGTAATGCGAAATACTATTTACCGTGTTTTTAAGTGCCAACTACGACTATGCAACGCACAAATATGTAAACATAATCTACACAGTAGTCATTTAACACAAGGTACATATTTCACATAATCTGAAGCAAACACTAGATATTGCAGTAAACAATGATTAAACATTTCAATAGAAACATAGCAGTCGAGTCACATTGAAGGTTCCCTTGGCTCGTAGATGATGCAACAGGTGGTCAGTGTTTCGAGTATTGCAGTTCAGATGGACAAACTTAACGAAACGATTGCGTTACAGATTCAAGGTTAATTACATAGAACTGATAATGTACTTAAGAATATATGTACTGCATCAGCATCATTCGCTTAAAATATCATATATATATATACATATATATATATATATATATATATATATATATATATATATATATATATATATATATATATATATATATATATATATATATATATATATATATATATATATATTATTATTATTATTATTATTATTATTGTTATTAAAATTACAATTTAGGGTATCTAATTGATACCATCACGCTGGAAATAGTAGCCTAAAGTTGACTCTAAAATCACATCAAATGTTCATACAGCTCGAAGGGAGAAGACAACGAGAGAAAATGAACTAGTAAAAAGAAATTACTACATAATTCTAGATCTCGGATTTCTGGCTATGCATAAGAAATACTCTGTCTTCATCAGTGGAATATACTCAGATAGCACGTAAGAACATGCATATATATATATATATATATATATATATATATATATATATATATATATATATATACAACATACGAATACTTACATATACGAACGTTTATATTCGTATGTTGTATGTATATATATATTTGTATTTATGTGCTTTCTGAGTATATTCCACCGATGAAGGCAGAGCATTTCTTATGTAGAGCCAGAAATCCGAGATCTAGGAATATCCAGTAACATTTTTTTTTTTTTTTACTAGTTTATTTTGTCTCTTTGTCTCCTCTCCTGCTGCTGTAAGAACATGTAATGTTGTTTTAGAGTCAAATTTTGGCTGCTATTTCCAGCGTGATGGTATCTCTTAGATACCCTGAATTATAATTTTAATAACAATTATTGACTTTGAGGTTCTTATTCCCATGCTGGCCACCTAATAAGATCGATATTTTAAATAACTGTCTTATCCTTAATTATATAATTGATATATATATACATACATGTCATACATATGCATATAGATCCACATATATAAACATATATACACATACATACATACGTGCAGACATACATACATACATACATACATACATATATATATATATATATATATATATATATATATGTATATATATATATATATATATATATATATATATATATATATATATATATATATATATATATATATATATATATATATATATATATATATATATATATATATATATATATATATATATAAATGAATGCGAGAAACAGAAACTGAAGTTAGCAAGAATCCATATTCAACACAACGCTCGTTTCGACATATCCTTGAGAGCGGAATTTTATACAGCTAACTGTATATGCCTCGTTTTAAATCATTTATATATGTATATGCACATTTGTGTGTGTGCCTCTGTGTGTATTATGCACCTTTAAATTTCTAATAGAAAATAATGCAACTTACAATTAAGTGCACATTGCAATCAAAGCAAACATGTGATGTAATCGAGACCATTGTGTTAGCATTTACCCCCAAATTATCAAGAACCGGACTTTGATCATATTATGGTACGTAAAATGTTGAACTGCTATTTGTTTACATCTATCTCGTTTGACACACATGACTTCTGATATTCCTTATCTCTTAACCATAAGCCATTTAAAGGTCATTGGTATTTTTAATTTCATTCATAAGATGATTTCATTTCTAAAATTCTCTTTGATTTGCAAATTTAAAGGAAATTCTAAAATATATTCATTTTCACCACAGGCACAAGCCCTACAATTGTGGGAGATGATGGTACAGCGAACACATCGATCTAAATACTCACCTAGTGCTTATTTTAACAGGTGCGAAGGATAAAAGGAGAAAGTAAAACAGCTATAGCCAAAAAGCTTAAAATTAAACGAACAACACAGTGTGAAAACATTTCAAGAAATTTCAACTGTCTGATTCCACCGCTGATCGACCAAGTCATCGCCGAAAAGTGCCAGAAAAAATATACAGTGAAAAGCTTGTTGTACCATCAGAAGGGTGGCTACCAAGGCAAACATAAGCCGAACATAAATGTATAGAGTGCTGAAGTAGGAGTTGAGAACTCATCCCTACAAATTGATCCGCCATCATGAGCTCACGCAATTTTATAAGGCCAAGAGACTGGGACTGAATTCGTTTAATCCTGCGTCAGATTGCTGAAAGTACGTAGTCCAACCTGGTGCTCACTGATGAAAAGATATTTGACATCGAATAGACAGTAAACTGCCAGAATGACCGAATTTGGAGTGTATCTGGCTCGTAAACAGACTTCATAACCCAATCACTTATGGATTGGACAGGGGTGACAGCCACTGGAAAGTTTCCCATCGTTATTGTGGCCTGAGATAATAAAATTAACCCCACCGATACATTAGCGACATTCTGGAATTTGAAATGCTTTCATGGGCGAACGAGCACTTTCAAGGCGAATCTTGCAGCCTTCAATAGGACTCAGAACCATCCCACAGCTTCAAATAGACACAATACTGGATTTAGAAAAATATTCCGCCGTTCGTAGCTAAAAATCTATGGCTCTCAACAAACCCCGATCTCAGCCAATCGGATTTTTTTTGTTTGGTCCATTTTGGAGATGATGATGATTTCGAGCACTCCTGATGCTTCAATCGACGCTCTGAAGGCAAAACTGCGCCAGGAATGGGTTTCGATTTCGCAAGAATAACTGCGTGCCGTGTCTGGAGCATTGGCACCTAGACTTAAGGCTGTGATTCGAAACAGAAGTGGTCATATCGAATAAATGTTGTAGCGTCCTAATTGTATTTCCTCTCCCACTGTATTGCAAGGCTCGGACCCGAAATATAGCAATATTTTACTATTGTAAAATTGAAAACAGTTAATTGCCTTACTTTTGGGACACGCTGTTTAAAACACTAACATTAGATTCAAATTTTGGTGCAAGGTCAAGTTCAGGAGAGGGTGTAGGTCGACTACAACCACCCCAATGCTTAAGTGGAACTTATTTTGTCAAGCCCGAACGGATGAGAGCATAAGAACGGAGAAATACCGGTTAGCACTTTGTCCGGCGTGTTAAAGATCCTTCCAGTTCGCCGCAGAAAATTATAGGTTCCTTCATCCTTATCAAATAAAGCTTTCTCGTGAGTTTTGTATGCATTTGTGCAAAGGGGAATTAGCTCATTAATCACATATTCCGCTCAGGTGTTTGTTCACTTCTGGCTGCATGGTGTTTGTGATTCTAAGTTACATAAATGCATCCGAAGAAGTATTACATTTCTTTTCCTTCCATTAACGGTGAAGCAGTCTCAAATGTCCTTTTTCAGAAATAACATAGAATGGTTGCAATATCCGTGGTCTATGTCCTCTAAAATTGTTTCATTTCAACAATACAGCTACAAGCATTATTTGCTCTCTACTATTCTGATACAGGTGTTTGAAATGAGTAATTAACTTACCTATTTTGTTTGCTTAATATTCACCACGCTAAAATTTAATTATAGTACGTATTCAACATTTTTTTTTGATTCAATAAAATCAGTTGTATTTTACACTGTCATTGCATTGCTGGGGTCGAGGATGACTGATAAATATTTTAATGTATATCTTGACACTTCTTAATCACCTAATTTCAGGTGAGAACACATTTTGTTTACCAATATCGCAACTAACGCTTGTGATTTATTGCCAGAGACATATCGCTGCACCAACCACACGACTACATACCTAAACACTGGGCTTTCATACTAGTAGTTACTTCTACGTTCTATTCAATACACACATACAATCTTCATCACCTTTTTAATTATTGCACTTTTTATTTCAAATGTTGGTAACTAAATGGTTTTATTATTAATAATACTGCCAGAATCGTTAGCACGCCGGAAAATATGCTTAGCGTCTGCCTTTAGATTCTGCGTTCAAATTCTACCTAGGTCGACTTTGCCTTTTATCCTTTCTAGGGTCGATGAAATAAGTACCAGTTGAGTACTGGGGTCGATATAATCTAATAGCCCACACTCCAAAAATCTCAGGCTGTGTACCTTCAGTAGAAAGGTTTATTATTGTTATTATTATTATTATTGATCACATAACGCCTATCTTTATTTTGGGTACAGGGGTATCTCGAAGCTGATCAAGCTATAGGTTATAGTGCGTAAATATTTTTGTTTAAATCGCTATATATGGGGGGGGAAGTCCAATGGCTTGTCATGTTTTCAGGGGATGTGGGATAATGTTCTATGGGTGGCCTTCGACAAAGGGCTCCTTAATTCAGAGTTTTCACGACATTATATTTATGGTCTTATCTACTTCGAGATACATCGTTACCTCTGCCTGACCTTTCAGATACTGCTGCTTCTGTTCATGATAGTGATGATAATGATGGTAAAAATAATACACTTAAAATATTAACGCCATACTTTATAGAGTTCAAAAAATGTTTTTAAATTTCATTATTGGAACCCCAAAGTATCCCTCTCAACACAGGGCTATGATGCTCCCCCACTTCTCCTTCTCATGATCAGAGATGCACATATCGTCAGCCACCAAGGGACATGCTCAACTGGTTAAGGTCAAACAACTGAAAAGCAAATCTGTAGCATTAAGCAGAATATTTGCTGTAGCCCATTTTTTATACCAAGACAAAACAGCGTACATGATAATACTCCGAATCAAATAAGATCAGAAGCCATGAGAGCCACTGCCTGGTACTGCATCCGGGCATTATCATTATTATTGAGTGAGAGAGCAGTGCATACCATCAAAGTGATACTGGGGTAAAATATACAAAACCCAATATACACCATCATGACTACCCGTCTGATAAGGGTACACCAGGCACATGCATCACAACCATATGCGCGGGACATGGTGATCTAATATCAAGATAAACAGCGCATGACCTCGCAGGTGGGGCCTAGTTAGAATTTGTTTCAGGTCGAGTAGCCCATCCCGCTCAAAAGGTCCCTGAATAAGGCTTGTTTAAGAATGTTGAGCAAAACACCCATGTTTCCAGAGGTGAATTATCCAAACCCCAAAGAACTTCTCTCAATACATGGCTATGATGCTCCCCCAGTACTTCTGCTGGTTATCAGAGATGCACATATCGTCAGCCACCAAGGGACATGCTCAACTGGTTAAGGTCAAACAACTGACTAGCAAATCTGTGGTATTGAGTAGAATATTTGCTGTAGCCCATCCTTCATAGCACGACAGAAGATCGTATATGATAAAACTTCCAATCAATTAAGATCAGAAGCCATTAGAGCCACTGCCTGGTACTGCATCAGGGCATTCAAATCTGTGGTTTTGAGCAGAATATTTGTTGTAGCCCTTCTTTCATACCAAGACAAAACAACGTACATGATAACACTTCCAATCAATTAAGATCAGAAGCCGAAATCCACTGTCTGTGAGAATTTATGGTATTGAGCAGAATATTTGCTGTAGCCCATCTTCTATACCAAGAAAAAACAACGTACATTATTATCATTATTATTATTATTATTATTATTATTATTATTATTATTCAGTAGTTTTATTTTTATAACGTGCTTTCACTTCACTACCGAGCGCAGCTCTGTGTGCCTTGGATATGTGCTGAGGTTTGCTGTGATGCTCTTATGGTTATTGTATTGAAAGTGCTTTGCGTAGGATGTGTGCAGTGCCCAGTAGTGCAATGTTCTGTATGCTATATATATTTGTAAGTCCTGGTGTTTTTGTAATATACTTGTCTGAATATTTTTTTTTTTATTATACCTACGGCACCTACTACGATAGGAATTGTTTCTGTTTTTAGATTCCACATTCGAGTTATTATTATTATTATTACCATCATCGACATTATTGTTGTTGTTATTGTTTTGTTGTTATTTTGCATTGGCTGAAGTGTGTAAAAAAAAGGTTGCCTCCGTTGTAGGATGGCAAAAGATATCATTTCGCTTGAAAAGGTAGAACTTCCAAGGTTTCTATAGCGACGATGAGAAAAATACCAACACGACTGTAAAAATTTTGTACAAACTTTATACAAGATTAAAGACAAGACAGCCTAAAGATGTTACAGAGTTTAAGACGCTCCCCAAAATTTAACCCGCCGGTGGAGCCAAGCCTGGAAGAGAAGAAGGCAGAGTGGAGCATATCCCTGTAGTACTAAGATTAGTCCCACACTACAGATGAAAAAGGGCAGGTAAGCCCAATTTTCCTGTTTTCACTTTTTTGACATGGATACACTCAACATAGGTTGTCTGAATGTGAATGGTCTGAACTCGAAGTGGAAGCAAGTTTGTTTCCTCAACGACCTCATGTCACATGGTATAGATGTAAACGTGGCTGCAGAAACCAACCTGGAAAAGCTGCAGGCCTTCTTGACTCTCGTGAATGGCTGTGAGAAAATCATGTCTTCTAACCAGACCGGGGGAGGGGAGGAGTTGTAGTTTTGCTCCGAAAAACTTGGCTCTGCAGATACGTACGATCTTTGTGGACCCAGAAGTTGAGTTGGCCGGTTTTTGATCTGACATTCAGGGATAAAACCTTCAGGTTGATCGGCATTTCGCGCCTAGCACGGTGGACAAACGGAATGATTTCTATCGACGCCTGGACAATTTTCTGGTAACGTCAAAGACACTAGTCATCCTTGGAGACTTTAACGCTTTTCTCGATACACGCCCGGATAGCGTAGGCTCGAACAATAGGAAAAGTAACTCACGCCTCGTCGATCTGTTGAAGCGATTTGGGCTGGCAGATCGATAGACTTGATTATTTAAGTGTTCTAATGGAGACTTGGAGTAACAACGACGGATCAATCAAGTCTTACACAGACAGGAGTATAATTAATTCTAGAGATAAGTCTAGTTTTAGCTGTCGCCAATTTACCTACGTATTTTATACGGAACACAAATTAGTGACGTGTGGGATGCATATAGATAAAGTACATAAACAGGGGTCTGGCTACTGGACGTTGAACAAATCTCTTTTGGCTTGCGAAGCTTAACGTAGTCAGATTAGAAAGTTAATAATGAAGGCATTAACCGGCACTGTGTTAAATAACCGGTGGTAGTATGTCTTCAAATAAGCCATTCGACTTAAATCAATTGGGTGCAGCAAGCAGTTAAGCCTAGAACAAATTAGAGTAGAAGGGGGGTTAGTTAAGGCCCTAGAAGAGGCGCTGGGGTGGACTCTGCACCCCAAGTTTTGGCGGCGAAATCGGACTTAGACCGATACCTCAATGCCAAACACGAAGGATGCAGGGTCCAAGAAAAAGTACGTGCACTTGGCCGCGTTGGTATCACTGCTGCAGGGTGGACTCGCACGATAGAAATCCAACGTGGCATTGAAGCTACGATAAGCTCTTTGGCAGATGCGTATGGACGTTCGATCCAAGGATAGGAGGAGATGTGTGAGGACTTTCAGTCCCATAATTCTGATAAACACAGAGATAAAGATTTTGGCCAATGTGTTAGCCAAGTGAGTGAAGCTTGTTGTGCGACCTGGAGAGAGAGCCGCAAACATGCGCCATCCAAGGAGGACGATACACGACAACCTTCACATTATCCGCTACATCATAGAGTGGGTTAGTAAAGTTCCTGGCAAGGGTGGGGCACTGGTGAATTAAGACCAGCCAAAGGCCTTAGATACGGTTGATCATCGATATATAGCGGCGTTCCTCCGGGCGGTCCGACTGGGCCTAACTTTCCGTGGTTGGGTCAGCGCTATGTATAGCTACATCGAGTCCGTTGTCCGGGTGAACGGTTGCTTCTCGAAGCCGCACGCAATCGAGCGTTCAGTTTACCAGGGTTGTCCCCTGTCCCCGCTTTGGTATGCATTGGTTCTTGAGTCACTGCTATGGGGGGTTGCGGGAGGTGATCGGCGTGTTCTGTGTTGCAGGAGAGCGATGGCGTACACGAGTGTCTCCATTATCGTGTCTGATGAAGAGCCGCTATATCGTGTAGAATACGCAATCAAAAGATACGAAACGGTGGGAGAGGCAACAGTTAATTAGGAAAAAATCAGATGGCTTGCAACTCGGCACCTGGAGAGGCAAGTCGATGCCTCCCAGCATCGTCGGAGGATGGTGGACGGAAAGCCCGGTTAAACTGCTCGGTGTTTGGTATGGGCTACATCTCAGATAGAGAGAAACTGGAGCGAGATCACAGGCAAGGTGACAGCTTTGATCCAGACCTGGTCTGGAAGGATGTTATTCTTGCTCGGGAGGACAGAGGTTGCACATATGTTTATCGCATCTGTAATAACCTACCACCGAACCGTCGTGCCTTGTCCCAAGTTGTGGCTAAACAATTTGGAACGGCTCCTATTCCGCTTTTTGAATAAGGCAAAACCACCACTAGTGAGGTGCTCTATCTGCTGCGAAAAACCGTTAAAGGGTTGGTTAGAGATGCCGTGGGCGATGATGCGCAAATTTGCGTTGAAGCTGAGGTATCTCCGGCTCTACATGGATGGTGAACAGGTGTAGTCAACGCACGTTAAGTTCCTTTTTCTGCAATTAACGTCCATGCGGGACAGAGGCCCATGGATCAGGGGTAAACATAAAATAGGCTAATGGCAGAAGGAGTGCAGACAAGCACACGCCCTGCTCTCCCGTGTGAGTAATACCGGCAGCGGGGCTACCACTGCGGATTTCTTTAGCAGGTTGGTAGAGTACAAGTCTAACGTCGTCCTGGGGAAAACTCTAGGCTTCGATAGAGATCAGTTAATCAAC
>NC_142934.1:43355347-43385347 GCF_046866305.1 Octopus bimaculoides
TATACCACAATAGTAGATTGTATACACAAGCGAATCTGTCTAGCAGAATGAGTGTATAACGCAGAGTGCACGTGTATTTGTCTAATTTAACACATACACAGACACGGACACACACACACACACACACGCGCATACATACACACGCACACACACACACAGACACACTCAGTTAGATATATACATACGTACATATATACATAGATGTATGTATGTGTATGTATATATATATATATAATATATATATATATATATATATATATATATATATATATATATATATATATATATATATATATATATATATGTGTGTGTGTGTGTGTGTGTGTGTGTGTGTGAGTGTCTGTGCACACACACATACTTATCATTCTCTGTGTGTGCATGTGAATGTCTACGGGTATGGTTGATGTGTATCTACGATATATATGTACGTATGTATGAGTGTATATGTAAGTGTATATGTACACCTAAGCATATAATTGATTTTGGAAATTGAAATACTATTGATTTTCGTGTGAAAACCTCAAAGAATGACATGTGTTCCTTCGCAAAGTGCATTGTTAAATTGTGCTGGTGTACAATAGCCGATTTAGTGAATTATACCAAGTGGATAGGTGGATGCTATGGATAGGTATGTGTGTGTCTATATATAATATCTTTTCTCTCTCTCTCCCTCTCTCTCTCTCTCTCTCTCTCTCTCTCTGCATACACACTCACACACACACATATATACATACACACACACATATATTTACACACACATATACATATATATATATATATATATACATACATACATGCATATATATATATATATATATATATATATATATATATATATATATATATATATATATATATATATATATATATATATGGACGTATTTATCCCTGCATTTATGTGTATTTCTATTATGAATGTGTGCGTGTATTGGCTCACAACGAAATAAAGCATACAACATGTCTATAAGATTTCCTAACAGAAGTTCGTGTTAACCTAACACTATTGTTAAGAGTATGATGTGGATGCCTGCGATAGCCCGTTGCTGATTCCATATTATATATATATATTGCTGCTAGCATTCTTTTGCCTAAGAAAGTATAATTGATCGATCGATTGAAAGCAACACGTGTGTATATTATCGTGATGTGCTAATTGTGTGCGTCTTTCTTCATATAATTGCATGCCCAAATTCAATGGACGATCGACAAACCTTTTGTATTGCTTCACCACAATGTTTGTCTCAGTTACGTATGTGCATACACAGTGTCTCATGCGTGACTACACATGTCAGTTATACACACACACACACGTATATATATATATATATATATATATATATATATATATATATACACATACACACATGAGCACACACATACACTCACACAAGCACACACAGACATACATATGTAAAAATTTATACGTTTATATGTGTTTATATATGTGCATATATGTTTCAGTGTATATCTTACGGAACATCCTACGATGGATTCAGTAGTAGAACTTTTTATATTTGTCACTTGTTCAATTCTTGATTAAAGTCAATATGATAGGTCTTCAACAGCCCCTTTTATGGCGCAAAGTAACCGAAGTGCCAGACAGTGGAAGTGATAGAGACAGAGAAAGTGAGAGAAACAAATGAAGCTAGGGAGGGAGGGGTTAGTAATAAGAGTGGTTAGACGATAGACAGATATATACATAGAGGACTTATTCTGTCGCATCTTTTTGCCGAACCGCTAGATACGGGGACATAAACAAACCAAGAACAGTTGTCAAGCGCTGGTGGGGAGACAAACACAGACACGCACATACATACATACATACATACATACATATACATATATATATATATATATATATATATATATATATATATATATATATATATATATATATATATATATATATGATATAAATAATATATAAATATATACATATATCCATACATATATGTACATACCTACATATATATGTATATATACATGCATATATGTGTAGAGGACATCAAGAAAACGTTGAACACAATGAGAAACGAAAACATAAAAACGAAGACGTAGAAAACGAACATTTTTTCGAACGACGAAAAAAATAAACAGAGAAACGTGACATGCAACATGTCTCATGCGTGACTCATCTACTCCGCGTTTCGAAGGTAAGGACAATACGCGATTTCGTTGAAACTGTCCTTCCAGCAAAGCAAATTAAATAAAATTTGGGGTTTTTTGCGGAGGGTGAAAGTGTTAACAAAAACAGGACAGTGAGAACAAGACAGTTGAAAACAACGGTGAGGGCTGTTGAGCCAAGATGATAGAAAAATTATTATGAATGATAGGTGGTTGAGTAAAAAGTATGCAACGTTTTGAACCAGGAAGAATTAGCGAATTTTTGCAGAATATTGAATTTTTTTTAAACATTTAAACGAAATTGTCTGAGAATACAGACAGAGACTTTCCTAAATGCATCAATAAATTGATATCAAAATTTTTCCATCCTTGTTTCTATCATCTGAAATGGAACTGAAAAAGCACGATATTCGAGCAATTTTGCTATTCAATTTAAAAAAGGACGTAAGCAGCTGAAAACGCTCGCGATATCAACGAAACGTTTGGTGGAGATACACATACAACACACAATCACACACACACACGCAGACGTACACACACACAAACACACACACATGTATATGCGAATATGGATTGACGTTGGACAAGGTGTGATGCTGGTTGCGTGCATATTTTGAAATTCTCGTTAACTTATATGATACTCATGAACTATGCTCATGAGAATAGAAAAATTATTTTTAATTTAAGTTTGAAACGCGCACATAGTTAACCAGCCGTATTAATTCATTATTTTTCTTTTGCTTGCCTACAATAAAGTGTGTTTTTCTCGGAGATTGTAAGGTGGTAAAAAGGACTTAAGTGTCTATTTCTTGCGGTGGGTGGTGAGGCATAAATCCGATCCCTTGTAATAGCTAATAATTACGTATATAATTATAATATATATATATATATATATATATATATATATATATATATATATATATATATGTATACACACACACACACACACACACACACACACACACACACATATACATATACGACCATATCACATTAAATACAACGGTTCTCGTCCGATCATCGAAGTTAAGCTACGTCGAGCCTAGTTAGTACTTAGATGGGTGACCGCTTCTGAAACGTAGGTGTCCTAAACGTCTTTCCATCCTTTAGGCGCAGGAATGGCTCTGTGGTAAGTAGCTTGCTTACCAAGCACATGGTTCCGGGTTCAGTCCCACTGCGTGGCACCTTCCGCAAGCGTTTCTACTATAGCCTCGGGCTGACCAAAACCTTGTGAGTGGATTTCATAGACGAAAGCTGAAAGAAGCCCGTCATATATATGTGTGTGCATATATTTGTGCGTCTGTGCTGTTCCCCTCCCACCATCACTTGACAACCGATGTTGGTGTGTCTACCTACCCGTAAACTAGCGTTTTGGCAATAGAAACTGATAGAATATGTACCAGGCTTACACAGCATAAGTTCTGGGGCGATTTGTTCGACAAAAAGCGGTGCTCCAGTATGTCCACAGTCAAATGGCTGAAACAATAAAGAATTAAAGAATAAAAAGAATATCTCTCTCTCTCTCTCTCTCTCTCTGTATATATATATATATATATATATATATATATATATATATATATATATATATATATATATATATATATATATATATATATATACAGTGTACATTTAAACACACAGGAGAGATGTCCATAATAAGGACATCTAACCCGCTAGAAGGAGCAGTCAAACTCCAAACCACAATTAGGGATAATTTCGAAAGGGAATGAAAAATAAAAAAAACATTTACCATCTATTTCCTGAACCATGGTTTCAGGCCATTGGTTTCAAGCTATTTTTAGCAAAATAAAATATTTTGCAAGGTCACCTATCGTCAGCAGGAAAGCCAATATTAACACATAAAAGAAGCTTGAAACCATGGTTCAGGAAATAGATGGTAAATGTTTTTATTTTTCATTCCCTTTCGAAATTATCCCTAATTGTGGTTTGGAGTATGACTGCTCCTTCTAGTGGGTTAGATGTCCTATTATGGGCATCTCTCTTATGTATTTAAATGTACACTTTATGTATTTATATGAATAACATATAGTCTATTCACTAGTTTTTTTCTTGTCGCTAGACCACTGGTTGCAAATAGAATTTCTAATTTTTTTTTTTTTTGCTACCCTGGGATTTATTAATAATGATATAGTGTTTTTTGCCTAATTTCTGGAAGAAAACCGGTATTTTTGTATTTGCTGCCGATAAGAAACAAATGCACATGCGCGGTAGATATGAAAAGTTATAACATATAAGCAGGAGGCATGTTTCTATGTAGTGCCTCGTATTTATGTGTTAATCTTGGCTTCCCTGCTGACGATCGCTGGCCTTGCAAAATATTACTTTATTTTACTAAAAATAGTTTGAAACCATGGTTCAGGAAATAGATGGCAAATGTTTTTATTTTTCATTCCCTTTCGAAATTATCCATAATTGTGGTTTGGAGTTTGACTGCTCCTTCTAGCGGGTTAGATGTCCTATTACGGGCATCTCCCTTATGTGTTTAAATGTACACTGTATGTATTTATATGAATAACATATAGTCTGTTGACTAGTTATTTTATTCTCGCTAGACCAATGGTAGCAAATAGAATTTCAATACTATTTTTTTGCTACCCTGAGGCGTTTGCAATGACACCCCGGTGTTACGCCATTTCCGCTCTGTCGGTCACTCCTTGGAGCAACACCTGTCCGTGTTTGGATTGTCTATGCACAGGGGCCATCCGGACTCCCGTTTTCAACGTGAACAGGGATTAATCTTATCTCTTCGCTCTTTTGCGCCACATGGGCTCAACTCCCCTCCCATCTTCCTCTAACCCCTCCCCCTGTTTCTCTCCCCCTCCGTCCTCCCTCCTACTCTACCTTCCCACCCCATCCCATCCAATTCCTTACACCCACCCCAACCTCCGCCTACCCACATACCCCTACATCTACCCCCACACTCAGCCTAACCCACACTCCACCCATGGTTTCCCCACTCTCGCCTCTCCCGCCTTCGCCTTCCCCACCTCCGAAGACTCTCACATCACACCACACATCACTTCACAACACACTACCACACACGCACTAGCACTGACCAACTCCTTTTTCGCACCTAAATACACACATACATACGTTAAGATCACAAACATTCTCTCTCGCACACACAGCTTCTCGTATTTGGATCACCGCTTCTTTCCCCTTTTGTTGTTTACGCCACCTGTCCTCGTCTGTTGTTGTTTTTTTTTCGAAAATTCTCCCATATATATATATATATATATATATATATATATATATATATATATATATACATATATATATGAGGAATTCAAAAACACGTTTCGTGGTTCGCTACCTCAACAGCTCCTTTATAAGATCCAGTGGCTAAAGACATCATCAGGAGGATGCACGTCTGGTTTCGGCCTTTACTACACTACCTTTTTCGCCACCCCCTATCCCTTCGGAGGTCTCTTCAGCTCTGATGTTAAGTGCGATTCTTATTTCTCCTTTTTTTGCTTTGGTCAGCTGGCGAATGACTATCGTGCCAAACTTTCCATTTTCCCGTTTTCTAAAAGTTAAATTTCCAATCTTTTCGCTGTTTTCAATACATACATACATACATACATACATATATATATATATATATATATATATATATATATATATATATATATATATATATATATATATATAGACACATACACACACATATATATATATATATATATATATATGTATATATATATATATATATATATATATATATATATATATATATATATATATATATATATATATATATATATATATATATATATATATATATATATATATATATATATATATATATATATATATATATATATATATATATATATATATATATATATATATATATATATATATATATATATATATATATATATATATATCGTTTTTAGATTTGTTTTTCAAGATTCTTTGTGAGTTCGTGCTTTGAATCATATTCTGTTGTGTCTGGGGAGAGTCATCTTCTTTTTGTGACTTATATTTTTTTCCGGTGAGTGTGTTAAATTATAAGGCAGAAAACGAAAATGACTCTCCCCAGGCACAACTCTCTCTCTCTCTCTCTCTCTCTCTCTCTCTCTCTCTCTCTCTATATATATATATATATATATATATATATATATATATATATATATATATATATAGTGTTTGGAAGGTGTATTTTTAAACACATATACTCTTTTATATCTTGCTCATTCACCACTCGAAAGTGAGTAACACGGGGTAGGTGTTATAGCACACTTCCAGTACTTGCTTTAGTGGCCCATACACCTACCAAGTTTAATAGACTTTGTTTCTCGGCCCCCACGAAACATGTCACAGAGCAGATTAAGATAGCTGGTGTGAAAGATATTTGCACTAACATTCAGTTGGTAGCCATTTGCAGTTCCATGGACTAATGGAACGTGAAGCGGTAGGACTTGATAAAGGACACAAAGTACCACTCTGCCCAGGAATGGAACACAACACTTTGTAATCGTGTGCTCAATACCCTAACCACTACTCAATGCATTTTATGAATAGGTTAGAGTGTTGTGTTAGTAGAAAAAAATGTTCATTCTTCCTAGAGAATTAATGTTCACTGTTAGTCACTGGGAAACGGAGTCGGTTCTATAACTCACTATTCTTAAGAAGCATACACTTTATAAAACCATATACAAATACAAACAAAAAGACATGAATACCTACATGCGTACATACATGTGTAAATAGAATTCAAAATTTCTGAATATTTACATATATACAGAAATGCATATCTCGCTTTCACTCTCTTTATATATATACATATACGTACTAATGTACGAATATTGAAAATTGCATACCAATGTACTTAGATATAGGTGTATATAGAGACCAACAGCTAACACTACAAATAAATAAATGAATAAATACCATACAATTCTTATTCTTTGTGAGTCTAATGTACACATGTTGTCGATAACTGCTGTAACAATATTCAATAACACAATTACACACATACACACACAGATACATATACGCACATGCACATATAAATACACAGATGCACGCACAAACATGAATTCAATGGTATTGATAATCGTAGCAATATTATTCTACAATCGGCGCCACGACGTCTGATTAACCTTTTCACAACACCTGATGCTATTTAGCTGCTTCCTACGTCCACATAAAATATATAGTTTGATTTGCAAACAGCCTTAGACTATCGTCATTGATTCGCCATAAAATTGTATAGCTAAAATATTCTAAGCATACACACGCACATGCACGTAAGTACATACGTATACAGATATATACATACATACACACACACACACACATATACACGCGCACACACACACACATACACACATATATACAAATATATATATATATATATATATATGTATATAGACGCAGTCTCTATATATATATATATATATATATATATATATATATATATATATATATATATATATATATATATATATATATATATATATATATATATATATATATATATATATACAAATATACATATGTACATATACGCGCACTTATATATGTATGTATATATATATATATGTGTGTGTGTGTGTGTATGCGTTTGTATACACAAACACACACACACACACGCACACACACACATATATATATATATATATACGTATATGTGTGTATGCATGTTTGAATGTATATTGTATGTATGTATATGCAAATACATGAAGTGGCAGGGAGAAAACGACGAAGATAGCGATAGAGAGAGATTAAGAGAGATATAATTTCATGTGCATTTGTGTGTGTGTGTGTATGTGTGCATACAAATATCTATATATGTATATATTATATACATGTATACCCACATAAGCATGCATACTTTTGTATATATGTGTGCATATATTTGTATATATACATACATATATATATATATATATATATATATATATATATATATATATATATATATATATATATATATATATATATATATATATGCTCTATAAATGCATATATATATATATATATAATAGATAGATAGATTGATAGATACATAGATTTCATAGAAGCTTACACGCAAAAACGCATGTTAATTTATGCGAATGTGTATGTGTACGTGTGTGAGTATGTGTGCGTACGTGCGACTGATTGCGCGCGCGTTTATGTTTGTATTTATGTGTGTGTGCGCATAACATTATTGTATTCTGTTACACGTAGCGCGTTTTGATTCCTAGAGACCCTTTATTTGTCTTTTACATCAGGAAAGGAAATGACATACCTCGCTGAGATTTTATTTCTATCCTTTTTCTGTTTCTCTGTCCATCAGCTTTGACGGAATTAACATGTACAATACATATGACATATTTTCATACCCATACCCTGGAACAGATGGAAAATAATTTTTTCTACTCTAGGTACAAGGTCCGAAATTTTGGGGGAGGAGGCCAGTCCGTTAGATCGACACCAGTATGCAACTGGCACTTAATCTATCGACCCCGAAATGATGAAAGGCAAAGTCGACCACGACGGAATTTGAACTCAGAACACAAAGAGAGATGGAATACCGCTAAGCATTTAGCCCGGCGTGTTAACGTTTCTTATTTCTTTGCTGCCCACAAGGGGCTACACACACAGGGGACAAACTAGGACAGACAAACGTATTAAGTTGATTATATCGACCCCATTGCGTAACTGGTAGTTATTTAATCGACCCCGAAATGATGAACGGCAAAGTCGACCTCGGTGGAATTTGAAATCAGAACGCAGCGGCAGACGAAATACCGCTAAGCATTTACCCCAGCGTTCTAACGTTTCTGCCAGCTCGTTGCCTTATAGATGGAAAATAATAAGTGTGCATCTATGAAGTTAAGTTTAACGTCATGCCTGGCATTAAAGTTTGCTGTATTGAGATAATTATAAAATTAGAATGATTGTTAAAATAATTAAAGTAATACTGTACTCAATGTCTTACCTAATGAAGCTCAAATGTATCATACTGAAAACGCTTGTAATATACATTGTGCAATGGGGTACCCAAAAGAAACCGAGATTATTCAATAATATTTAGCTCACTTAGGTTTACATGTTTATACATTTATTCTCTTCAAAGAATTCTCCATTTGAAACTAAGCATCAGTCAACAGGCATGTTCCATTTTTTGAAGCAGTCTGGGAACTCTTGCAAAGCGATGCCTTTTAGCGCCTCCGTCGTTATTTTCTTCACCTATCCACATCTGCAAAACGTTTTCCTTTAAGGACTTTTTCATTAAGGGCACAAAAAAGGTCGCAGGGAGCGAGATCGCGTGAAAACAGTGGGCGAGTAAGCAGGGTCATGCCATGTTTGGTCAAAAACTGTCTCACATTCAAGGTGGTGTGCGCAAGCTCATTGTCGTGTGGAAACCACCACTCTCCACTTTGCCACAAGTCGGGGCGTTTTCGTTTCACCGCGTCTCGCAAATGCTTCAGAGCTGCGAAGTAAACTGTGTGGTTAACAGTTTTACCAGAAGGAACAACTTCTTATGTGAACAATTCCTTTCTCATCGAAGAAACAAATCAGCATCGTCTTGACATTAGACTTCAATTGACGCGCATTTTTGGTCCGTGGTGACATGGAATGCGTCTATTGACTTGACTGCGTCTTCGTTTCTAAGTCGTAGCCGTAGCACCAGCTTTTGTAACCAATGATGACCTTCAAAAAAGGGTCTGGATCAACTTCCAACTGTTCTTTCACTTTACGACACGTATTGAGTCGTGACTATTTTTGATCTTCCGTGAGTAAGCAAAGCACAAATTTTGCTGTAACTCTTTTCATTCGCAATTCTTCGCCCACATTTGCTGCCAGGAGCACCAGGACAGACCATTTTATTTGCAAATTCATCAATTGTTTGGTGACGGTCCTCCAAGATCAGTTTATAAATTTTCATTATGTTTTCATTCGTTCGGAAGTTCGACTGTCGTTCTGAATGAGTTTGGTTTTCAATCGACAAGGGACCATTCCTAAAGGGTGGAAACCACTCATAAACTTGTGTTTTGCTCATGGCAGCGTCCCTCTATAGTATCTGTGGTATGAAACCGTTTCGGCTGCCGTCTTCCTTCGCATTAGCCATCATCAAAATCGAAGACCAAGGAAGAAGCACTGCAAAACAGAGACTCACCACGTTGCAGTAAGACCTAACCCGAAGACGCCGGTTGGCAAACCGATGCCTGAGTGTCGCATGAAGTGGATTCAAGCAATGGAAGCATGAACTACAATGGGCTTGTTCCACAGAGAGCGTGTCAGGTTACTTTTGGGTACCCCATCTAGGTATGCGGTTATTTTGAATATACTTGACAGAATGACGACCGTGCCCTGCATAGTTACTAGCTGCAAGTTGGTAAGGTATAAGAACCGTTCAACCACTCCGCCAGAGATGCAGCGAAGTCATGGGAGAGCAACATAGCGTATTGCGAAGAGGTAGCGGAAGAGTTCAACTGAGTCAACGATGCTTCATACATTGAAGATGGGCAGAAGAATCCTAAAAGACGTAGGTCAACAACGAGGATCACTAAGCTCTATGAAGAGTGTAACTGCAACGCATCCATAGGCGTGGCATTATTGATTATGTAATCAGCTAATGAACGATTTACTATAACTGAAGCTCACATTTCTAATTCATAATACTGGAACTGGATGGCGTCAGAGACATGAGGATCTGTGAAAGCAGAGAAAAGAAACGAAAAATAAATTAATTTGTAACATACAAAGCACACATCAAATCTAACATATCCTAATCAACTCTGATATATTCAGTTCAATTGTACAAAGCTTACCTCATTTGCACCATATTCAAATCAACTGTTTCGTATTCGTCTCAGCTGCTACTTATTCAATCAAGCATTCCTTACTCAGATCATCCATGCAATATTCAAATAAAAGCCTCATGTTTAAATCACATATTCAACTAGAATACCATCAAATTACACCCATGCTCACAACTGTCGTATCATATTCATATAATGTTTCATCGAATTTATCTCAGCTGCACCATAGTTAATTTAATTGCAGCATACACATTTCAGTTCTAGTACAGTCACTGAAGAGAATCATACACAACACACTTCTGCACCTGCACTAAAATTCATCGCATACAACGCAACTGCATGACACTAATCTGAGCGGTGTCATACATAGAAAATAATTATCCCATACGAAAGAAAAATTTCGTTATAAGGAAGATATAAAATTAACAATATCGGCCGGTGGATAAGACACTACCTGCGCGAAAATAACAAAAATGTACATGTATATTTTGTGGACAAAGAAAACAAATATAGTATGATATTTACATTATTTACACTTAACAGATATTTATTGTTAACAACGTTTCGGCTGATATACCCTCCAGCCTTCATTAGGTGTCTTGGAGAAATTTCGAACCTACGCCATATTGCCCACGGGCATATGGCGTAGTGGTTAAGATCGCGGGATACTAACCGCAAGATTCCGGGTTCGATTCTAGGCAGCGACCTCAATAATAGTAATAATAATAATAATAATGATAATAATAATAATAATAATAATAATAACAACAACAACAACAATACCAGCAACATCGAAAAATACCTTAGGAATGAGAACACAGGCTCTAAATTACCCACAAGACACCTGATGAAGGCTGAGGGTATATCAGCCAAAATGCTGTGTTAACAACAAACAAGATGAGGACAAATATCCGTCAAATATAAATCATGTAAATAATGTACATAATTCCTCATCTCTTAAATCCAGAATTGTAAATGTAGTATGTTTCGTCATACACTTACTGAAAGATAGACGTTCCAAACGACCAAGAGCACTAAAGAGTAGCATGTTCCTTAGAAAATTTCAAAAATACGAAAACACCCGGCTGCTCCGATCCAGTCGAGGTATATATGGTAATTAGACTAAAGTCTCCCCACCACGGTTAACATCCAGGACCACCATTATGCTATTCTCGAGGACAAAACGCCTCCGAAACAGCAACGCTGTTGCATCCACATTACAGGTCGAATAATGATGCTAACTATCTCAAAACCACCAGACATGTGTGCTAAGGGTTTTTTTTTTTATCGACACCGAGAGGATTAAAATTGAAGTAGATTTCAGTGATGAAGTGCCGGTAAAAATACCATTAAGTATCTTATTCTTTGCTTTAATGGGCAATAACAACAACAATATTCCTTTCTACAATAGGCACAAGGCCTGAAATACGTGGAAGGGGTATATTCGATTATATCGACACCAGTATTCAACTGGTACTTCTATTATCGACCCCGAAAGAATGAAAAGCAAAGTCGAACTCGGCGGAACTTCGACTCAGAACGTGAACACAGACGAAATGCCACTAAGCATTCTGTCCGACATGCTAGCGATTCTGCTAGCTTACCGATTTAATACTAATAATAATAATAATAATAATAATAATAAGAAGAAGAAGAAGAAGAAGAAGAAGAAGAAGAAGAAGAAGAAGAAGAAGAGGAAGAAGAAGAAGAAGAAGAAGAAGAAGAAGAAGAAGAAGAATTTCACCTTTGTGGTTGTTACAAGCAAAAAGGTTGCGATTGAGCACTTTGTAGTTGATGGAAGAAGAAATATCTTCATTTTAAACACATAATTAACATTTTTATATATAACTAACAGAAGTTACTGCACTTTCGGTGTAACACCTACATTTTCTCTCAGAAAGATCAACTTCCCATATTCACAAAGAGAGAAAAATGTAGAGCAATACTCCGAAAAATATCGATTATATACGCCGAACAAAAGTTCTTAAAGCCATACACTTTATTGACTTCCACACTTTAAAATTATCGTTATAAGCTTAGTTATTCTCATCACGAACAGACAAAAGGGGAAATAAGCAGTGAACAACAATGGGGAGAGAATAATCAAACAGCTGCTTTGAGTGGAGAAATAGTAGTGATGAAAATGGAGTGGTGTGTGGAAAAAACGGAGATAAAATAAGACTAACGTGTTAATAATGTATAATTACTAATAGGGTCAAACTGCTAAATATAATGTTTGTATTTCTATATGAAATACAAAATGTGACATAATAGTTGTTTTCCTGCAGGGAGTGAGTCCACAATATTATGTCAGGATAGTATATAGTGTATACTATATTGTTTTATGACCAGATAGATATACATGTATTCATACACCGACGCGCGCACACAAATATACACAAATATTTCTGTATACAAGTACATACACACGCACACAAACCCACACACACACACACATGTGTATGTGTGGGTGGTTGTGTGTATTTGTGTGTGCTAAGGTAGTAAATTTGTTGTAATCTACTATATTTGAAGCACTAAAGATTCATTACCGTATAGTTGAGGAGTTTGCATATTTTGAGGGAATCGAGGAAATTGGCAGTATTTTTTCCTCTTTTTTTTTTTGGTTTTCAAAGGCAGCGAGCAGGCAAAATTGTTTCTTCACCGGGCAAAATGCTTAGCGGCCTTTCGTCCGCCTTCACGTTCTGAGTTCAAATTCCACCTAGGTCGACTAAGCTTTCATGCTTTCGGGGTCAAAAATAGAAGTACCAGCTGAGAACTGCGGTTGAAATAATCGACTAGTGCCCCTCCACAAATTTCAGGCCTTGTTGCCCTCGACCGAATTAGAACTAATTATAACGGATGCCGTTAAGCATTTAACCCGGCAGGTTATCGATTCTGCTCGCATGGTAGGAACACGGACAAGTGGCTGTCATAGGAATGGTGAATTTACAGGATCTTGTGTGATTTCCCCATAATGAATGACCATGCATACTATTGAAGGAAGAAGACCGGACATGATGATTGAGGAAACATTAAACAGTGTAAGATCATAGATTTTGCAATTCCCAATGATAGCAATGTTGACATCAAAAATGTGTGTTGAATTATATATATGAGGATCTAGGGATCTACCCAGAGTATTGAGGAATCTGTGGAATACCAAGGCAGATATTATTCCTCCCTGCAAGAGTTTCAATTGGAATTGAAACTCGCATTGCCGAACCGCAGAAAAGCACAACCCTATATTCTAAAAGAAATCTAAGAAATATACTTCAGATTTGAAGAGACTTGTTTTGAGTCGCCAAACCTTAAGATAGTACACGCTAACTAAACCAGCATGTACTAGCATAATAATAATAATAATAATAATAATAATAATAATGATGATGATGATGATGATGATGATGATCCTTTGTAATATAGGCACACGGCCTGAAACTTTAGAGGGGGGGGGGACCAGTCGAACTCATCGACCGGAGTGCGCAACTTAATTAATTTAGCGAGTCCGAAAGGGTGGAATGTAAAGTCGATCCCAGTGATATTTGAACTGAGAACGAAAAGACAGACGAAACACTACTAAGCATTTCGCCCGGTTTGCTAACGATTCTGCTCGTTCAACGTCTTAGAGAGTAATACTGATATTAATAATAAACATTTCTACTACAGGCACAAGGCCTGAATCATTTTGGAGAGGGGGGGTAGTCGATCATATCAAACCTAATGTTTCACGGGTGCATAATTCATCGAGTCCGAGAGGATTAAAGACAAAGTCGACCGACGGACAAAATACCACTAAGCATTTCGTTCAGCAAATTCAAGGATTTACATTTATCTGAAAAAAAGTAACAAAATTAAAAAAATAATAATAATTTAGAAATATTACAAAATGTCATTGAAAGAAAAAAACAAATATGGAAACAAATATCTGTGTGCGTATATATATATATATATATATATATATATATATATATATATATATATATATATATATATATATATACATGTGTGTGTGTGTGTGTGTGTGTGTGTGTGTGTGTTTGTGTGTTTGTGTGTGTGTGTAATATAATATTGGACACTTATTCGGTTGCCATAATAAAACAAATATGTTTATATATGTGCGCGTATAGGTAGATATACGTGTGTGCGTGTGTGTGTGTGTATGGTTGCATTTATATGTGCATTTATAGGCGTATATGTGGCTGTGCATGTATGTATTTCACGTGAGAGTGAGTGAGCATATGCCTATAGGCACTGGTACGTGGGTGTGCGTGCGCGCAGGAGTATGTATGTACATGCGTTCATACGCGATTTCTATGAGCATTTTTACTTTTTTACTCTCATAGTTTCTCTCCTTGTTTTTCCCCGTTATTTAACGGTCATTCAAATAGCTCTTTTGTCTTAATAAGGATGAATTACATTGTAATTTCCCTTTGTTTAACGTTCGTTTTCATAGCATTTTTTGACTGACTTAATCACAGACGAGCTGCCGGAGCAGATTTCCACCACGATATCCGAAACTCGGAGTTTTATTCTGGCAACCGAATAATTGTCACATATTATATTACAAATATATTCCTCTATTGATATAATATCGAGGTCTCATTCATTATTTTGTTGTAATACCATTACTATTAATATGCATATATATATATATATATATATATATATATATATATATATATATATATATATATATATATATATATATATGTATATATATGGGTAAATGTATATATGCATATATATATACTTATATATATATATATATATATATATATATATATATATATATATATATATATATATATATATATATATATATATATATATATATATATATATGCATGTGCGTGTGCTCATGTGTACTTACATATTTATATGCATCCATGTATTGTATTATATTTGTACATGTCGTTCTGTATACGAAGACAGCGGCAGAGAAAGAGAAGTATGCTTACGTCGTTCCCTATCAAAATACCATATCTTATTTAATAGTTTTGAATAATCCAGGAGTTATTTGAAATAGATGAAAAAGCAAACAGTCAATTCACCATCAAGGAGCTCATGTTCAATGGATTTTTGCAAAGCAATATTCTCAATTCTTCTCAAGTTCATATGCCATTAGTATTTTTACTGTAGCCTTTCTTTTTGATGTTAGTTTCTTTGATATTTTCTTAAGATGATTTTGCTATCGTTGTAATTAGTGGAATTAAGAATTTATTAATCAAAAACGTTCCTTATAATTACTACTAATATCAATTTCAAATTTGCTCATAAAGCCAGCAATTTTGGCGGAGGGGCAACTCAGATGTATTCGGAAGGACGAAAGAAAGTTGACTTATTTAGATTTTGAACTCAAAACATAAAAACACAAAATACCGCTAAGCATACAAACGATTGTGCTAGCTCACCACCTTAAATAATGATAATAATAATAATAATAATAATAATTTCTTTTACTAGCCACAAAAGCTCAAAGGACGAGTTACAGCACAAAAATATTACAAAAGCATGTGCGATTACTATCAATCAAGGGGAGATACTGCCACGATTAAAGAGGACGTATAAGAGAAATTTGAGAAATAGACTCCCCAACACCGGGGCAGTAGACTTATGGTAATGCGAGGTTAAATCCATATAAAACTTGTGGATTACTCTGCCATTACCAAGGCATGGGAGAGTGTCCTCTTCCAGTTTCTTTCCTGATGCTTAGAGAAGCATATTCAGAGTAGATCCATTCAGTCTCACCAAACTTGCCACTGTCGACCACCTTTTGACACACACACTAGAAGGCAGCACCTCCCACTCTAGCCTCACCTTCCTATTTGAATGTCACTTGAAGAACTTGATGAGGACTTGAACAGATAGGAATATGCCTGTCTTCACATCTTTCAAGCCTCTTTTGCCAGAACCACTACGCAAATAATAATAATAATAATAATAATAATAATAATAGTCGTAGTAGTAGTAGTGGTAGTAGTGGTGGTGGTGGTGGTGGTGGTGGTGGTAGTAGTAGTAGTAGTAGTAGTAGTAGTAGTAGTAGTAAAAATAACAATAACAATAATAATAATAATAAATGTCCTGGCACATTTGTTTTCGTTACTCTTTTACTCTTTTATTTGTTTCACTCATTTGACTGTGCCCATGCTGGAGCACCACCTTTAGTCGAGGAATTCGACCCCAGGACTTATTCTTTGAAAGCCTAGTACTATCAGTTGTTTTTGCCGAACTGCTAAGTTACAGGGACGTAAACACATCCGCATCAGTTGTCAAGCGATGTTGTGGAGACAAACACAGACACACAAACTTATATACACACATACATAAATATATACAAATATTCATATATACGACGGGCTTCTTTCAGTTTCCGTCTACCAAATCTACTCACAAGGCTTTGGTCGGCCCGAGACTATAGTAGAAAACATTTACTCAAAATGCCACGCAGTGGGACTGAACCTGGAACCATGTAAGCAAGCTACTTACCACACAGCCACTCCTACGCTTATGTTTACATTTTTTTCATTTTTTGTACCTTTTTCTTTTTCTCTGTCTTTCTTTCCTTGTTTCTCTATTATAAGACTTTGTATATGAACAATCTATTTTTTCTTTAAATTTTAATGGCGTATGAATGTATACAGTGAGGTTCTCTTCCCTAGGTGTCAGGAAGGCACTCGGCAAGAAATGGAAACAAATTTTTGCCACAAGGGCAGCAATTTTGGGGGAGGAGATGAGTCAATTATATTTACTCCAGTGTACAACTGGTACGTATATTATCGGTCCGGAAAGGATGAAAAGCAAAGTCAGCTTCGGCAGGATTTGAACTGAAAACATAGCGACGGATGAAATATCGCTAAGCATTTCGTCCAGTGCGCTAACACTTCTGCCAGCTAACCGCCTTTATAATAATAATAATAATAATAATAATAATAATAATAATAATAATAATAATAATAATAATAATAATAATAATAATAATAATGATGATGATGATGATGATGATGATGATGATGATGATGATGATGATGATGATGATGACGATGATGATGATATTAATATGTGTCGGTGTAACAGCTGTGTTACAGCAATTATTCTGCTCAATACCATAGATACGGTTGTCAGTTGTTTGACCTTAACTAGTTGAGCATGTCCCTTAGGGGCTAGCGATATGTGCATCTCTGATCAAGAGCAGAAGTACTGGGGGGGGTGTATCAGAGCCATGTGTTGAGAGGAATTCTTTAGGATTTGGATAATTCACCTGTTGAAAGATTGGTGTTTTGTTCAACATCCTTAAACAATCCTTATTAAATACGACATGAAGTAAAAATCGACCTGAAGTAAGCAGCTGGAAACATTACTACAGAGATTACATGGGTTTACCAAATGCATTTACATGAAATTTGGCTTAGAAATGTGCCAATGCAACCTTCATAAGAGAACAACTAGTTAAGATTAGCAACATCACACTAGATAAAGCAAATTAAGTAAGAAAATTAGACCAAAGCAGACATACAAATACTTAGGAATCCATGAACTAGATATGATGCGACACACACAAATGAAAGAGAAGATAAGAAAAGAACACTGTAGACGAGTTAGATTAATAGTGAAAACAAAGCCCAATGCGTAGAACAAGATAATAGATATCAACACTCTAGCCCTCCCAGTATTAAGGTACAGCTAAAATACTCCTAACAGGACTCCTAATGAACTAACTAAAATAGACAGGAAAACAAGAAAAATGATGACAGGACTTGGGATGCACCACCTAAGATCAGACATAGAAAGACTATAGATAGAACGTATCGGAGATGGTAGAGGCCTTATACAGCTAGAAAATTATTACACAATAACCACCCTAGAACTACAGAAACACCTAGTTCAGAAGCAAAGAACACTAATACAAAGACCCACATAACATGAACAAAACAGAAAAAAACTGTTTTCAGTCTTTAAAGAAGCTGACAATTACAAAAATGAAGTCATAGTACCTAACAACTATAAAGAGAAAGAAGAAACAACGAACGCTTCAAAACAACTGAAGTTTAAACTAAAACCGGAACAGAAACGGATCTTGATAAAAGGATGGCAAGAATCCCTTCGTTGCAATTACTGGGATAAAATAAAAAAAACAAAATCCCAACAGTTGCTAAGAAGCTCAGAACTCAAATGAGAGACTGCAAGATTTTTAATTGCAGTACATGATCTAAGATTTGCCTCCAGAAATCACCAAAGACATGTAATGAAAAGAAAAATATGTAACTTCGGAATATGTGGTGATGGAGAAGAAACAATAAATCATATTGTCTCTGGCTGCCCAGCCCATGCTAAGAAGGAACATATTCACAGACACGATAGAGGTAGGACCTATATACACCCGAAGCTATGCCAACACTATGGAATAGCAATCGAAAAATGATGGCATAGGTTAATGCCAGAGAAATTAAGACCAATAGGCCAGATAAAGTTATCAGAAATCACAAAGAAACAAATAAGCTTTCTAATCGATGTAACAATACCACCAGTTGACAAGGTTTCACTAAAAGAAATAGAGAAACGTTAAAAATGCAAAGATCTGGAATTAGATGTAACTCGATTGTGGAGTCTAAAAACAGAAACAGTTCCTATCATGGTAGGCGCATTAGGTATGATAAAAAATATTCAGACAAATACATAACAATAACACCAGGAATAACATGCATATATAACATACAGAGAATATCATTACTAGGCCCCGCACACATCCTACATAAAACACGGGTCAATACTGTGAAAATAAGAGCATTACAACAAAAAACAGAAAATACTCAAGGCACACAGAAAGCACGTGATACAAATAAGTCTACTGAATAATAATAATAATAATAATAATAATAATAATAATAATAATAATAATAATAATAATAATAATAATAATTTGTGTGGCCTAGGATAGTCGATTACATTGAGCTCGGTGTTTCACAGGTGTTTAAATCATCGACTTCGACATGATGAAAGTTAAAGTCGACCTCGGCGGAATTTGAACTCAGCGCGTAAACACTGTGAGATATTGTTATGCTCCCTCAATAATAATAATAATAATAATAATAATAATAATAATAACGATAATAATAATAATAATCATTTCTACTATAGGCACAATGTTTGGAATTTAGGGGAGGGCTATAGTCGATTATGTCGACTCCAGGACTCAGCTGATACTTAATTCATAAACCCCGAAAAGTTGATGTGTAAAGATGACCTCGGTGGAATGTGAACTCAAAGCGTAGCGACGGAGGAAATGATGGTAAGTATTTTGCCCGGCGGGCTAACGATTGTGCCAACTCAACACCCAAATAATCATGATAATAAGAAAAAGAACTACTACTACTACTGCTGCTGCAGCTGTTGCTACTGCTGCTGCTACTACTACTTCTACATCAACAGCAATAACAACAACAACAACAACCACAACGTACTGTAATGGATTCGTGCTGTAAATTATGCCCAGCCAACGAGAAAATGCCGTGCATGTTTGTGCGATGTAACTACCTTAATCACGAAAATTGCAAATTCCTTGCTTACTTCTGTATATTACATTAAATGTCTTACAAATTTGCGGTTTCTTGCCAATAATAAAATTTGTAATTATGACGGTTGCGTAACGTACTTGATAATTTGTGTGTACGTGAGATGTATGTATTCTGTTTCATATAACATTTGATTTAATTTAGTGATTTATTCATCCAGTCTCTCTCTAAATTGTATTCAATCCTTGCTTATTATGTGCTCTCTCTCATAAACACAAGCACACGCGTGCACATGCACGTATCCATATATATATATATACACACACACACACATATATATATATATATATATATATATACTTTATTTAAAAGCAGCAGAAATATAACAAAAAAACCGTTACTCTGAGTTTCACGTTCCCGTTCATCGGACAGTTTTATAGATAGATAGATAGATAGATAGATAGATAGATAGATAGTCATAAACTGAGATATAGCTACAGTTATGCGTTGCGGTTTGTATTGGGTGGTGGATCTTTTTTATCTGTATACGTATTTCTTCCATGATTTATTTTAATGAAGTTTATACCTTTGTCAATATAGGTGAATGGTCAACAGTTATTAACTAGTTATCTTTCAAATTACAAGGTATGTATATACATACACAGACACACACCAATATATATCTACGTATATATAGATATTGGATATTAATTAATATCAATTTAATACGTATATATAAATATATATAAATACGTATATATAAATATATATAAAGGAGACGACTAGGTGGACTGCTAATGTGCTAGAAGATCACATGTAATGTGTCTTTTAAGACCGAATTGTTCTCAAAGTAAATTTAACGATGTAACAAAAACGTATTCGGGCAAGACAAGTGAAAATTACATTAAAAAAATACAATTATCTGTAAACTAGTTTCGAAATTAATATTTTCTTACCGAAAATATCTGTTTCTCATCAGTACAGACCGTTGAATACATACAATTTACAAAATTGCATACAAGTTGCACGCCACGGAGCATAGGAGTTCGGGTAAATGAACACTGGAGGGAACTTAAGGAAGAGAAAAGCTCATCGTTTCTATGCCAGCACGCCGAGAAGGAACACAGCATCCGTCCTGGAGTTCAAGTAGTCTCCTGGCTCATGTGAGTTCATAAAGATTATATTCTTTTCTGCCATACACAATTTACATAGTCTTGTTCCATTGCGATAGTGTCCACAAGTTTCTAGTGATTTCCAATATATATATATATATATATATATATATATATATATATATATATATATATATATATATATATATATATATATATATATATATATATATATATATATATATATGTGTGTGTGTGTGTGTGTGTGTGTGTGTGTGTGCGTGTGTGTGTGTGTGTGTGTGTACATGTGTGAGTATGTGCGTTGTGTAAGTGTGTACATACGTATGTACATATTTTGTATCTAATTGTATCTTCTTTCGGGATACGTAGGTTTGAAACCGTTTTCAAACGGAAGCATCTGCACCATGGAAAATCTGTTTCAACCAGCTCAGAAAATACATTTGTTTCTACTTTAATTATCGTAAGTTTCTTGATGCCAAAGTTGTCCCCATCATTCGTCTACCTACCTAATAATAAATGTTTTATCTAAATGAAGAGCATTATTTAACGGTTTTTTTTCTTTCTTTTTTTTTTTGATAGCCTCGTTTCCCTCTGTACATTTATATCATTTCTCTTATTTTCCTATTTCTTATGTCAAGTTATTTGGTTACGAAGTCGTCGTTATTTCTATATAAATAAAATATTTTCTTGAATGTGCTAGAAGTACAAATTATGTTGAAATTAGATTTATTACAACATTGAAGTATTTACACTTATCTGATAAAATGTAATAAATAAATATATAATAATTTAGAAATATAGAATGTAAATGAAACGTATATACAAATATGGATGCAAATATATATAGGTATATATATATGTGTGTATATATATATATATATATATGTGTGTGTGTGTGTGTGTGTGTGTGTATATATATATATATATATATGAATCTGCGCCCATGAGTACTTATATATCTATAGGTATGCATATATTGTTTTGCATTTGTGTATGTAGATCTGTATATGAAGAGAGCGACAGAGAAAGAGAAGTATGTTTATGTTATTCCCTATCTACATAGCATATCTTAATACAGTTTGAATAATCAAGGATTTATTTGAAGTAGATTTAAAAAAAACAAACAGTTAGTCAATTCCCCATTGAGGAGCTCCTGCTCAATAGATTATTGCAAAGGAGTATTCTCGATTCCTCTCAAGTTCATATGCCATTAGTATTTTACCGGAATAGTTCCCTACAAGTACTACTAATATTAGTTTCAAATTTGGCCACAAAGCGAGCAATTTTGGTGAAGGGATAATTCAAATATATCCGAAAGGATGAAGGAGAGTCAACTTCGTTAGAATTTGAACTCAGAACGTAAAAACTGACAAAATATTGCTAAGAACTGTACTAATATTTATCATCCTCTACTCACTGAATTATGAGTGTTAGTTTTTGCGAGGTATTTATATTTATGGTCCGGTTTTGATGATTATGGCGAGAAATATATTATGTTTTCGTTAGAGTCTCTTCTTTTGAGTGCTTCCTTTTAATATTCTGAATTATCGAGGACAATGTAAATATTTTAATTTAAATACTTCAAACTTATCTGTAAAAATGTAAGCTGATTAGAATGTTTTTGCATGTAATATAGATCTCCTTTGCTTTTATGATAATGAGAGTGCAAACCAGAGAAAAACATCAATGAAGTTCATCCCTCTGGTGTTAATATTTTCTTAAGATTTAACAACAATGTTCCTTTCAAAACAACAATAATCGTGTGCTCACACATTGCTGCGAAACATTTACATGCATATAGGCATGCATAATACATACATACATACATACATACATACATGCTCACATATACATATATACATATGAGAGAGAGAGAGTGAGAGAGAGAGAGAGAGTGAGAGAGCGTGTGTGTGTGTGCGTGTATGTGTGTGTGTGTGTGTGCGTGTGTGTGTGCGTGTATGTGTGTGTGTGTGTGTGCGTGTGTGTGTGTTGTGCTTCTCTCGTTCACTCACAAAGAAGAATACAGTGATATTACAGGTAGGTTTATTATCTGTCTCTCAAACAGTGTATAACATGAAAGGACAAAGTTAAAAGGAGAAGCGCCCTCTGCCAGTTCTGCATATACAACGATAAGCCTTTAGAACATTCTAGAGAGTTCTACAACTTTCTATTCAATTCTATTGGACAGATTCGCATGCCATAATTTCTATTTGACAGATTTAGATGCTAGCAATCTACACAACACCTCCCACCGAAACTGATGCTACACTAAAAGCACCAACAACAAAGTCTCTCTCTGAGCTTGAGTATTCTCTTGTATCGTCTAGGCTTGACCGGCCATAGGTGGTTTAGTCTTGCGTAGAAGCGATCTTCTCTGTCTCTGCGTTTGTGACATTTCTTCCAGAGTATCCATTGGATGATCAGTTGGATGCTCAGAAATATTGTCCATTTCCTGTCCAGGTTCGCAGACCTCTGCAGAGCGAGGCGCAGACATAGCTGTTCCCAGGGCCGTCTCCATACTGTACCATGAAGAAAGACCTTGATGCTGAAGCAGCAAGTACACAATGACTTCGTGTTGACTGCTGGTACCCATCGGGGCTGCTTCTCACGGTGAGGTCATTAGTACAGTGCATGTACAGGATCACCAGCCTTGTATTGCCTGTTTACCTTGGCGACACCTCCCGAGTCTGGAGTCATCTGAGCCTTTGATGACACTTTGGATTACTTGCCCTGAGCTACATGTGCTGGCGACAATGACAGAGAGTCAATAGTAGTCTGTATCTGCCGGGACATTAAGAGTTCGCTTGGAGAGAATCCACAGGATTTCGGCGTTCTCCGGTACTGCATCAAGAAGTCTTGAAGAGCTCGCTTCGGTGGCAGAGAAGAGTTTCTAAGTTCTTGCTTGAATAATTGCACCAAACGTTCTGTTGCTCCTTTAGTAGCCGGATGGTACGGTGCTCCTGTCAGGTGTGTGAACCCACGCTCTTTGCACCAGCTCTGAAATTCTTCAGAAAGATAAATTGATTTATTATACTTGATCAGCACGCGAGGGTATCCGATGTGGTAGAAGTCCTCTTCCAGCAGATCTAGAGTGGCTTTAGTGAATGTGAATGACATTGTGTGAATACATGGATACCGTGAGAAAGCATCCGTGATCATCTGCCAGTTCATACCCATGAAGTAGATAGCGTGATCCACATGTAAGTGACTCCACGGCTTATCTGTTAGCATCCAGGGGTGAACTGTAAACTTGGACGACTTGCTATAATGTTCGCCACACGAGTTACATCTCCGACTAGCCATTTTAAAAACTATATCAATACCGGGACAGTAGACAATGGTCTTTCCCAATTTCTTCATACGTTCCATACCGAAGTGTCCCAAATGTAGTAAATTTAGGATATTGGACTGTAAGCTCTGTAGAGCCACAACTCTTGTTCCATGAATGAGGCATCTGTGGCAGATACTTAATGCATCCAACAACTCCCGGAACGTTACGACTTCATCGCTGAGTTCAGTGTGTTTCGGTGGCTGCTCTTCGCAGACATAGCGCACCAATGTAGTTATCACTGTACCTTTCCCAGACTCTTGACGGGGTATGTTGCCGTCCGCAGGTTCGACTTGAAGACTGAGAACTTTGATAGCGCACACGATGTCCATCTCTTCATCACCCTTCTCCCTGTCGAAGTCGTCGTCATCTCAAGACGGTAAGCGACGACGAGCATCTGCATTGCCATAATCCACTGTTTTCCGGTACTTGATTGTGTAGTCAAACTGGTTCAGCCACAGGGCCCATCGAAATAATATGTTGGCTGTGAAAGCAGTGTACCTTTCTTCGGGTCGAACAGTGCCGTCAGTTGTTTATGATCAGTCACCAGTATGAACTGACGCCCTTACAGATACTAGTAGAATTTACGCAAGCCAAAAATAATGGCTAGCGTTTTGTTGTGGATTTGGCTGTAGTTTCTTTCTGCATATATGAGTGTCTTGGACACATTGGCAATTGGCGCTCACTTCCATCCGGGTAGCGATGAAACAAGAGTGTTCCAATTCCAATGCTGGATGAAACTCAAGCCAGACCTAGAGGCTTGTAGGGGTTGAAATGTATAAGGACTTGATTTGAAGATAATACTTGTTTCAACTGTTGAAACGCTGCTTGTTCCTCATCTCTGCACTTCCAAAGAGTTGCCTCCTTGGTTGAGCGGTAAAGTGGCTCGGCGGAAGTGGCCAGGTTTGGGATGAAATTCCTGTAGAACTGAACCGAACTGAAGAAGACATTAATCTTGAGACGTCCGTAGGAGGTGACTTATTTATGACTGCTTCGACCTTAGATCCTTCGTGATTTCTCCGGAAGAACAGGTGTGGCCAGGATATTCCACACTGGGTTGTGTGAACAGGCACTTTTCCCAACGGCGTCTGAGTACTTTGTTGCTCAGACGATGAAGCTAACACCTCAGGTTGCTCAAGTGGTCATTGGCGTCTTGCCCGCTGACGAGCATATTGTCTTGGAAGACAGTAACTCCAGGCAGATCACTGGTTAGGATCTCCATGATCTGGAAGTAACCGTGCGCTGACTTGATTCCAGATGGGAGTCGTTGCTGCAGGATCTGGTCGTAGGCATCAGGAGGGTCAACCTTCATGTCACCGTATTCACCTCTCAGCTTCTACATAATTTCCTCTGGGAGCGGCATTGGATGGCGGTGTTTCTCTAGTTGATAATTGGTGCTAATTCAGTAGTCACCACAGATCCGCAACTTGGGCTTTACGGGTGCCCAACTATGTGCCTTGCAATTTGGTACCACTGGTGTTCCCTATTCGTTGAACTGAAATTGCTTCCAGACTCCTTTGGCGATGCCTTCTTTGTAACCTTCGAACAGTTCATCACAAAGAGGGAACGGAACTGGTCGTGTCTTGTGAAAACACAGCTTCGCATCATACTTGAACTTCACTTCCAGTTAGTAATCCTTAATTCATCCCAATTCTTCCTTGAAAAGATCTGGGAACTCGTCACTGAGAATGTGGCAGTGTCGTTGCAGGGTAGAATAACGCTCATTTGATGTCTTTTGATGCAATGTTCTTATACACTCTATTTTGTCTTGACTCTATGAATCTCAGTCCAAGAGCATTGTCTACACAGGTTCCTAGTGGCTGCATAGCGTTTCGTCCCAGCAAGTTCAGGCCAGGGATCTTGGTGACTATGTAAGGAATTGAGCTTTGTTTACCTGTCAGTGGATATTTGGTTTGGCCCATAAAAGATTCCAGCACGGGCAGGTCATGCTTGCAGGTAGACTCGTAACAAATCGCATATCACTCACCTTCGGTTTTACTAGTTGTTTTCATAACAGCAAAGAAACGAAAATGTCCGTAGTTTCAGGGTCCAGTTACATTGTGAAGTGTCGGCTCTAGGTTGTGATTGGCACAACTAACCAGGAAGTATTGCCGGGAACTTCACCTACGATTGTTTTGACAAGCTGTTTCCGTGATTCTGTTCACGGGCTGTTGGGAACGAGGCTCCCGTTGTTGTTGCTTCTTCTTACAAACAGCTTCCAAATGTCCTTTCTCATCACAAAAGTGGCATTTGACTTCCTTGTAGGGATAGCCTGTCACTTTATGAGCCTTTCCACATCTGCATCACTTCAACTCAGGGTCTGTGGAATTAGACTGCAGATGTTTTTTTTGCTTTCGTTGACCCTTGTTCTGTTTCTGCTTAACATTGTTGGTAGGTTTGATCTTGGAACTGTAAACAGTTTCCTTAGCAACATTCGCTGCGTCTCCGGTCACAATCGTAACTTCGACAGCACAGGCAAAGCTTAGATCTGGTTCCTTGATCTTGAAAAGATTCCTCAAGATAGCTTCATATGAATATCTGTTTAAGAGCTTCATCGTCAGAATCTATGACCGAAGGAAAGTCACAGGTAGCAACGTCTTGACGTATGCGCGCGTCCAGCTCCTGGAGAGTTTTGCCAGACGGCCATTGCATATCACTACAGAACTTGAAACGTTCTTGGACAAAGAAACTTGTTGGATAGAATTGTTTTTTTTTATATAGCTGACATTTTCCTCCATCGTCAACTCGTTAAATATCCTTAGTCGATATATGTTGAGTAGCTAGATTGTTTATTGATGGTAGCGGTTTAATTCGCCAAGAAAACCTGAGGCTTACGTTGGTGATGCACGGTATTGGCCACAACAACAGTGCAGAATCTTAACTAGTAATGAGGCCACAGTTCTGATGTTGAATCAAAAGCAGTAAATTGTGGGATAGCAGTTGAAGAAGTTGGAAGATGGGAACTTGAACTGTAATCCTTTTAAGAAATTTGAACTCGAATCAGCCTTCTCAAAGCTTCCATGTGTTTGTCCTGCTGTACCTGTGCCTCCATTTGTTCCCTCTGAAGTTGAAGTTGTTGTGTGAGGAACTTTATCAGATCCTTTCTTTAACGCAACGATAGGAATGGGATTTGCCCACTCTATAGGAGCAAATCATGGAACACCATAGAAAGGACTAAGAAGAAAATAGGGAAGGCAAGCTCATGGTACGATAGCCACAAGTACCAGAGCGTCATGTTCGTCGACACCACCCCTAGAGGCGAACTGGCGTACCGCCTTAGAAGGGCCCTAGACAAACTTAAGCTACGAATTAATGTTGCTGAATGGCCAGGCAACCCTATTAAATCCCTTATCAGTAGAACATACCCTTTCAGTAGAACCCCCTGCACTGATAGGAACTGTATCGTATGTAGATTTAGCCCACAAACGAACTGCAAAACCAGAAATGTGGTCTATAGTATAAGATGTACAGAGGGACGATGCAGAAATAAGACAATGACATATGTAGGCGAAACAGCAAGGGGCATAGGGGAGCGGGCAAACACACATTGGAGGGAACTTAAGGAAGGGAAGAACTCATCAGTGCTGTACCAGCACGCTGAGCAAGAACATAGAGGCTCAATCAACAACATAGAAATTAAAATCTTATCTACACATAGCAGTGATGCAGCACTTAGACAAATTACTGAAGCTACACACATAATAGAAGAGAAACCTAGCCTGAATAGGAAACTAGAATGGAACACTAACACACACCACTAACAAACCACAAACCACAGCATGTGACAACATGTTACCCATAAACCAATAATAATATGAACAAAGTATAATACAATACATAGATACACAAATGGAATTAAATACTACATACGTTAGCAAAATTTAATTAAACACAAAAAAAATACACACACATGAACAAATAAATAAATAAAAACAAATACAAACGAACACGTATTAACAGAGAATATAGGTGATACAGACACTCCCCATACACACATGCACTTCCAAAAGACACAGAAACATTGAAGGACACGCATGCGTAGACACATACAATAGGAATACAAAATACAAAATGGCTGATAGTTAGCAAGGTGAGACACACATAAGAAAGAAGGAAACAAAGGACCACTGATGATGTCACAGAAGTGTGACGAAAGAACTCTGGCCGAAATAAGATTAAGGTTAATGTAATATAAAGCTGAAGCAAATTAACACCAAATATACAGTGCGTGTGTTTTTATTGGCTAAACTGGCAATATGACCATCCCCAAGTACAACAACATATATATATATATATATATATATATATATATATATATATATATATATATATATATATATATATAGGAAAGCGGTTAACACAACCCCACTATTTACTGACTTATATATATATATATATATATATATATATATATATATATATATATATATATATATACATATAATATATCTCTGTGTGTGTATGTGTGTGCGTGTGTGTGTGTGTGTGTGTGTGTGTGTGTGTGTGTGTGTGTGTGTGTGTGTCCGGCCTTTGTAGGCCATCTGCAGTTCGGCTCGGAGTGGTATTGTCGTCGTGTACTGCATTTCACGGACTCAGATGGCGGAGGCCCTCGTCTTTGTATGGTGACGTGCGAGATTGAAGAGTCCGGCATCCAAAAGTTAGCGCATGTTGATGGTGGAAGGCAAATCTAGTGGGCTTTCGTTGAACATGGCGGCCATGTAAAAAGAGAAACAAGTTGATACCAGGACGCATCCTTGCTTAAGATGGCCTACAAAGGACGGTCAGTCTTTATAACGCGTCTTACGAACGCTTCAAGGTGCAGATAAACATATGAAAGACCAACATACTGATCCAACCTGCACCAGGCCAGATCAGAACTCCCGCAAACATTAGCATCAACAGCCAACCCCTAGAAGAAGTTCAACACTTCACATACCTTGGAAGTATCCTTTAGAGGACCTCCATGTGTAAAAAGGACGTGGAGAACCGGATTGGGGCAACCCACTCCACTTTCGGCAGACTCAGCCAACGTGCATTCTTTAACGACGTGCTGACCATCCGCACAAACATCATGGTCTTCCGGGTTATTGTCTTGTCACCTCTATTCTATGCTTGTTGGATTT
>NC_142934.1:43390347-43392847 GCF_046866305.1 Octopus bimaculoides
AACATTTAAATCTAAGTGCATAAAACTTTATTACAAATTTCCGATTTCTTTTAGTTATCCCCCCTTATATATATGTGTGTGTGTCTGTGTGTGTGTGTCTGTGTGTGAGTGTGTCTGTGTGTGTGTGTGTATGTAAGTATGTATGTATGTATGTATGCATGTATGTATGTATGTATGTATGTATACGCGTGTATTCCCATTAATGCTTAACAGAAGTGAATTTTCAAGCCGGCGAGCTGGCAGAAACGTTAGCACGCCGGGCGAAATGCTTAACGGTATTTCGTCTGCGGCTACGTCCTGAGTTCAAATTCCGCCGAGCCCGACTTTGCCTTTCATCCTTTCGGGGTCGATAAATTAAGTACAAGCTACGCACTGGGGTCGATTTAATCGACTTAATCCCTTGTCTGTCCCTTCTATGTTTAGCCCCTTGTGAGCAGTAAAGAAATAAGAAGTAGCTTCTGCTATATGTTTATAAAAATATACATATACTCATATTTTGTGTTCTACTTACCTCTTTTGCATCAACATTCTTGTACGCGTGTGTGTGTGTGTGGGGGGGGGGTATGTGTGTGCGTGCGTGTGTATGTGTGTAGATATATACTATCTCGCTATCTCTCTTTATATATGTATGTTGGTATCCATGTATGCTTGGGCTAAATTTTTTTATCATTTACGCATTACGTCACCTAGTCACTGTTGCACCTCCAATTTTGTATGCTATCTTTCATTGTGAGTTTATAAATTATAATTTACTGTTCATTGTAAATCATAGAGTTATTGGCACAGATAACATATTCAAAAATATGTATATGACATGGATGTACAAGACTATAAAATATGTCACGCAGCAGAAGTCTTCTAATTTTGGCATCTTCATACAAAAGATTAATTTACTCTTTACACTAAAAAACAGTAAAGAATACCTTCGTACATCTTATTTTACACATATCATTCAAGCTATAGTGAGGATTTTTTTTTATTTCTGGTTAAACAAGGTAAAATTGTTTTTATCTCTAGTTATATATATTTATTGCGCATACTTTCTTCAAAGGCCATACTATCCACAAACACAATCACACACACACAGTCATCATAATGACAGGAGAAATGTCATGCCATCTGGTGACTCTCTGTGTGAGTAAAAACATATCAAGTGCAAATTGAAGTGAAGTAAGCAGAGTTCTAGACAATGTGTTTCGATTATACTTTGTTAGTGACAAATACCTCCTTGATCTGTGGAAGATAAGCTGGTGCTCTTGATCCTACGTATATTGGTAAGAGAAAACAATAATGTTGCTGGAAATTGCGGAGACATGGTCAACTGCATTTAATTTAGTATAGGCACATGAAGCAATGATGTTAATTTATTCGTAACACTATTTCACAGTTGATTGAGTGAGTAAAATCATATTCGTCAGACCGAGCTCTTAGTAAAGTCAACAGGCTAACAATCATTCCGTGTGATAGTGTGAACGTTTGTTGGATACCACCTATATCATTGTGGACTAAGCCGACAATTGTATTACTGAATATAGAAAACAGTAATCACTATATTTAGCTGCTGTGTGTCGAAGCTAAGAATATATTTTCTGTAAACACATGAGGCAGCTACCATTGAAATAAAGATGTTCGCATATATCTTACACATGCTCTTGTATACTAGAGCAGGAAAAGTACTCAGTGAGAGAATTTGATTTGGAAAATTGTTTTTTCTACAATGTCATTCACTTTCTGGTATATAGGAGTTTTTGAAATTAAATGTACAATTCTTTATTCTAATTCTTGCATCTTCTGGTTTGTATACTTAAACAACTAACAGGAACGTTCCAAAATGACTGATTGCTAACAAATCCTGAGAACAAAATACATCTGACTCTATTCCTGACTCATGTAAAGTCATCATGTCCACCCAATCGCTGCAAATGTCAGAGGCTTCAGGACACACGAGAACAAAAATTGGTTAGATAAATTTAATATCTAGGCAACTAGACATCACAAAACTATTAGAATGTCAGGAAGACACTTTCCAATTTTAATTTTGGTGTTTCAGGTTTGGAATTCCAATCCTGTCGAAGTCCGCTTTGACTTTCATCACCTCCAGGGTCAATAAAATATAAAGTGCTTGGTTTTATACTAGGGAAGGGGGTACTGGACAACTTTCTGTTTCGAAATTACTGAAATGGCATCTAAATGAGAAGAACAATTTATTTTGCCCTAATTTATCTAGAATGTAACTCTGATGTATGGCAAAATATTGACTTGACATGTAAAAGCAGCTGAGTCAAAGAAATAGGTAAATTAGTTCAGAATACAAAGAGATATTTACCCTATTAAAGCTAATATGTCGCCCTTGCTAATCAACAATTGTTCGGTATCGTTTAAATGGTGGTTTTACCTTAAAAAGGGTATTCTGAAAAATAGATAGAGCATTTTACATATATGTTTTTGCAATGATCAAAAAATGACTAGGATGATTTGCTTACTATTCCAGGATTGCCCT
>NC_142934.1:43397847-43475347 GCF_046866305.1 Octopus bimaculoides
TAGATACTTACTCTGTTGGTCTCTTTTGCCGAACTACTAAATTACCAGTACGTAAACAAATCACAGGTTCTCAAGCGTTGGTGGGGTACACAAAGATTGTTGTGTTTACGTCCCCGTAATATAGCGGTTCGGCAAAGAGGCCGATAGAATTAGTATACATATATGCAAGTATATAAAAAACGACGGGCTTCTTTCAGTTTCTGCCTACCAAATCCACTCACAAAGTTTTCGTCGGTCCGGGGCTATACTGGAAAACCCGTGCCCAGGAGCCACGCGTTGAGACTGAGCCTGGAATCATGCGGTTGGGAAGCAAACTTTTCAAACTTCTTACGCACAAACACGCCTGCGTCAGACTTGTTTAAAGCCTGGGGTTGAAGCCATACTGGAGCACTACATTAAGGAATTAGTCGAATGGCGCTTATTCTATAATTAACTCTGACGATCCGCTTAGTAAGCAAGCCAAAACCGGTTGTTAGGCGGTTGCAGGGAACAACCATAGACACAAACACACACTCACACATATATGCTCGGCTGTGTTTGTGCGAGTGTGTGCGTGTGTGTGTGTGTGTGTGCGTGCGAGCAGTATGTGTGTGTGTATACACATACGCACACACATATAATAGGCTTGTCTTAACTTCCGTCTACCAGATACACTCACATGTCTTTGGTCGGATATGTGCGACGCAGCAGGACTGAACCCGGAACACTGTGGTTGGGAAACAAACATCTTACCACAGCCTTACTCCTACGCACGGTTGATATTGTAGATTTTTATCCTTCAACAACCCAAACCGAGAACTCATATGAAATATTCTTTTACAACTGCTACTACCCACTACCTGCTACCAAGCTTTCACACGAATAAAAAATAAAGACAGACAGACAGAGAAAAGGAAAATGTCCCTTGTAGTTGAAAACTATAGAAATATTCTAAAAAAATATTTCATTTCATTTTTCCACAATTTAATTGTTTTCATGCTTTACTCTAAGTTGAAAAAGTCGCAATGACTGAAACCGGTACTAAAATGTTCTTCATGATCAAATTATTTTACTATTTTTACCTTGCCTTATTTTCCTTATAAATATCAACTCGTGTGTTCCTTTTCGACCTACTTATATATATATATATATATACATGTACCAAGTCAAGTTAAATGGGTTCTTCCTTGTTTTGTATTTCAAGCTTTCAAACTTCAATTGAGAGCTAAAATAAATTACATGCGGCAAGCGTTTATTCATGAAAATCTATCCCGTCATGCTCTACTCGGTAGGCATCGTTGTGCCAGAAGCTCAATTCGATGCACATATCATTTGGCTCGTTTAGAGGTATACTGAGACTCCATCTATGCAGGAAATGAGTCATGCCTAGGAAAAGGCAGTACACTAATGATGCAATATCTGACGTACAGTTAGAGTGAGGCAGTACTTCTCACATCCGTCATGTTTACGCTTGGGAACATGTACAGTGTGTCATGCTGTAGGTGTGCACGTCTCCAAAGTAGTGGGCTTTCAAATCGTTTATAGACCTGCTGCAGTTGACGATCATGAATGTTGGCGTTCACAACATTTTCATGTTGGGATATCAAATTTAACACCCACAAGAAATTCCACCAAATACACAACATGACCTTTTCAAACTGCCTTTGTTTGACAGCAAATTCAGCACCTTTGTTGAAATGAATCCAATCATTTCTCATTTTGAAAATACGAAAAGCGGTAGTTATCAACTCTGGTAACATTTCGGATTTGCCAGCGGCGGTTTACAAAGTTCACACCCCGTTAAACCTGTTGATTAATCAGTTTATGAGGAACTTCTCTACAGCACCTGTTTGCAATGCTGGGCTGATTGAGGTTTCGATGGATGGTGCGTTGCGAAGGACTAAGTTTTTCCGACATGATACTGAAAATTGTGCTTGGCGGTAGTCCAGCAATTCCAAACATGATCTCATCTTCCACAATAGGATTGGACCCTGGCCTTGCACTCACTTTTCCTTCTACAAGTAGCATAAAATGACTGTAATTATAAGTTTTTCACCACTCATTACCAAAGGTATAAAATTATAAATAAACACATCAGCAACTGTTGGACAACAACTTGCATCAAATTATTGATGCAGCATGGAGATACAATACGCCAAAGTAATCAGTGAAAATCCGACGAAACTTTTGACTGAACCTAGTGCATATATATATATATATATATATATATATATATATATATATATATATATATATATATATATATATATATATATATATATATGTATGTATGTATGTATGTATGTATGTATACATACACACACACACACGCATACATATATATATATGTGTGTGTAATAAATACATAAACATAAATAGCGAGAGAAATATTGTTTGATAAAATGACAAAGGATTATTAACATAGATTTCTTCCAACCCGATGTGCTACCTTGATAATATCTGCATTAAATTGAATATTGTTTATATTATTGCAGACATTTAAGGAATTTACACACAAAATATAAAATAAATTATTTACGCATGCTTTAAGTAGTAAAACAATAGGTGTTATGTAAGAATTTCCAACGGTTAAATATATTTATCATATTATATTTGTCTCGCTTTTTATAAATTTAAGCACTCATGGTTTTCTCTTGTATTGGACTGTATATTGTAATTACATTGTACAATGATATATTAAGGAGCTTTTATATATGTACCACTTGAATCTCTCTATATATATGTGTGTGTGTGCATACAGAGAGAGTGACAGAGACAGAGAATATTCAAATTATGCAGATTTCAATAACATAACCACCATCAACAACAAAATCTTACAAACACTTCTGTTACCTCAGCAAGTCATTAATGACTAACAAGTAATTTTTATTTGTTTGTCGTGGTACATAAATGAGAATAAGATGTAAGGGGACAATGTTTTTGAAATTCCGGTTCGAATGACATGAGTGTTTTTGTTTCACTTTTGACACGAAATACTTAAATGGTGGAGGAGATATGATGCTGCTGTGGGCTGGAAGTATGCAATTACTTATTTTTTTTTTTACAAACACCACCGGGGCCCTAAGTAAGGCATGTGTAAAATTTGAATGGAATTGGTTGTGTAGTTCTAGAGTTTTAGGGATTCACACAGACATACACAGACACACAAACACACACACACACACACACACGCACGCACACACACACACACACACACATACACACAGAGACATACATTCTCAATGCTATATATATATATATATATATATATATATATATATATATATATATATATATATATATATATATATATATATATATATATATATATATATATATATATATATATATAACAGTCACACCTTTTGAAAAAAAAGTAAAGTATTACGTGGGAAAATTTCGTACTCTGCTGTATTTTAAATGATGAATGAAAAGTCAGCTTTAATTTGTCAATATAGTTTCACTTAAAACTAAACAGCTACAGCAATAAAATTAACATGAATACTATACCAGCATCGCAGCCAGTATTATTCCCCTCCATCACCATGATCATCACCAGCAACAGGAGACCCAATAAAATCAACACGACTAAAATTAAACCCCCACACTTTGGTTTTCAATAAACCGCTAGCAACAAGTGTATTGTCAGCACATACACACTCACTCATTCACCCACTTTCTCTCTCTCTCCCTCTCACTCTTTCACACATACACACTCAAATACTCATACTTTTCTTTTGGCATACAGTATATCATGCTTCAGACATTGCCATCACGTTGCTATTTTAATTGTTGACAGTGGTTTGTTAACAAAAAGATAGTAAATTCTTAGTGATGATGGTGTTGATCTAACTGGGTTTACTGTATGTATATATTGTGTAGTTATTCATGCGATGCAAGAGGCGAAGTGTCCATGAAGCTGGTAACCGTTTAAATAACTCTGACGAGAGGTTACATTCTGCTGTCTTATTCTTTCCAATTGTTACTCAGAATATCATTTGCTTCTGATTGGAGTTCAAATATTAAGTCATGTATGATAAAGAACTTTTCAAAGAGTATTTTACAAACAATCTTATGACATGCTGTAGAAAGTTTCGGCACTGAACTTAACATTTCCAACAAATCATTGCTCGTATGAGACAACGCATCAAATCATCCAGTGAAATTAAGTGAGATTTCTGATAATGTCAGAGTAGATTATATCCCCAAGAAAGCAATTTCTTTACTCTAGCTAATCAACCAAGAAGTGATAGCTAGCGTCATGGCACATTATCAGAAAAGAACTTTCAAACAACTTACGAAAGGAATTGATTAGGAGCATAAGCTTATATCTGAAGAACTTCGGCATAATGTATGCTATGAATAACAAAGCTTAGTCAGGTGATGAAACGAAACCCTCGATTCTGTACAGTGCTTTGGACATTTTACATTTTTTCCGCAAGTCAAAGATTTCCGTGAACTTCTGAAGGATATATTTACGCATGCAAATGACGTAAGGTTTTAAGGTTTAAAGAAGTCGTAGAGAATGATATAGTTGAGTCACTAGTACCCATAGAGGTTTTTTTTAATGAGGGGCTAATGATGAAAGAGAAAGAGCATGCTTTCAATACAGGCAAGAAAACGGAAATTCCAATTGCTGTATTTAAATTGGCTGCAAATTGTATTGCTAAATGGTTGGCACTAATAAAGAAATGTATTGAGATTTGTTATTAACAATCTTGGACGTAGCATAAAATTAGAAGTAGAGTTAACAATGAGTGCACTGCTTACACTGAATAGTACAAAGAAAAGATGTGACATAGACGTCAAACACTTCTGATTAAGTTCTTCATCCTTCATGTAGATGTCAATGATGGTGTTCTACAAGATAGAAAAAACTATCTCTTATGTTGCAAGTAAGTCTCAGTCCACTAACACATTTTATACATTGATCCATATCTTCACTTTTAGGAACATACTCAACTACGGTATCCTGATTTTCATATATTCTCGATTGTATTCTATTTCAAGTGCTCTCTATCTATTCATATTTTACTATGTATTCTTCAGTAAGTGTTAGTTTCTTACATATAGTAGTCGTCTTGGTTGTCTTTCTTCTTATTGCATTTATTTTTATATTTTGCTAACGAAAATCAATGGTATATTTTATTTCGCCTCGTGGTATTTCGTGTCGCAGCAAGTTTTTAGGAATACGTTATTTGGTAACGCCATCGACCCCGTGAATATGTGTGTATGTGTGTGTGCGTGCATGTGTGTGTGCGTGCATGTGTGTCTCAGTGTGTGCGCACGCGTGTGAGTGCGTATGAATCTGCATATTGTATGCATGTATGTGTGTACGTATGTATGCATGCATCTATCAATCTATCAAACCATTTATCTACGTCTGTGTATATATTTTTGTATGTATGTATGTATGTATGTATGTATAGATATGCATGCTTTTGTGCAACATTAAAGCACAAAGCAGGTAGTAGAATTGAAAATGTATGTATTTATTAATACTATTTATGAGTCACACTGTTGCAACTCGGGATTTTCTTATTTTAAACGCGTATGTGTGTAACACTGAGAAGCCATCTACATGAGTATCTCTTCTTTTTGCAATCTACTTCTACCAGAACACTGAAGCCATTCATTTCACAATTTTCAAACCGTTTGCTGTAAAATATTGAGAATTGAGGCTGAATTGGCTGCTATTTCGAACAAAAACCAAAGACCTACGAATAATTATGATATCACGTTAACCATGTCATTTCTTAGGTTTCGTTTGAAAAAAATATTTTCTAATAATGCATAAATGGAAAGTTTTGGCCTACTGTAAAAGTGTAGTCCACACAGAAATTTTAAAGAAGCTAAAGATGTGTATTTTTGGATTAGAATCGTTCTTATTTCAAATCCTATTAAAGTAAACTCTGGCTTCTCTTCGTTCAAGTATTTCGCAACTTTATAACAAGAATCATTAATGTGTTAATGTCGACTGAATCCATTATTATCTTCCCCAATGTATTTGTTTGACGAAGTGCCAATTGTAGAAATCAATAGTTACTCCATTCACCTAATTGTAATAAACAACTCTTATGTAATTCACACGTATCTATCAATTTACTTTCAGACGTATTGATTTCTGAAGAACTCTTATATATGTGTGTGCATGTATCTAATTTATATATAATACACACACACACACACATACACAGATAGCGAGTGGGATCCATACATACTTAGTGTATCAATGTATATATATATATATATATATATATATATATATATATATATATATATATATATATATATATGTGTGTGTGTGTGTGTGTATGTGTGTGTGTGTGTGTGTGTGTGTGTATGTAAATACATATATACATATATATATATATATATATATATATATATATAGACACACACACACACACACATATATATATATATATATACATACATACATATATAAATACATTTGTTTGAGTGGTTATGTACATTGATTAGCACACTCACATACACACATATACACACAAGTATGCATACATACCTGTGTGTATAAGGCTATTTGTATAAATGAAAGTGAATAACACTCAATCTTTTCGTATGGTTATTAGCTACGGAGTCAGTTATCCAGTTTTATTAATATACAACAGGATAATTTTATGCGTCATAAAGGCATAAAACTTTTTCAGATACTTTACATACACTATTGCTGGTAAATTCGCTACTAATGGTTTTCTGAGTGTGCATATCAGATCATGAGCCTGAAAGAATTGTAGATACGATGTAATTGTTGTTACTTAATATAATTTATGGCCAAGTTATATACCAATCATAGTATGTAAGTTTGTGGTCGGTCAGTTTTTTTAACTTTTGATTTTCCAGTTCTTCATTTCTTGTATCATACCAAGGTGTCTTTCCTGATTTTGATAGAGACTATCTTGTTGCAGAAAATGTGTAAAGTCTGGTTATGTATTTTTCGAAACACCATTCATATCTGGTACTTTCACTTCACTTCGACTCAGGTCTCTTATCCACAATACCCATTATGTAGAACTTCTTCCATATGTATCTAATTGTGGGTATATGCTCCCTGTAAATTGATTTCCTAAACTGACGGAAAATTGTTTTCAGATGATGTGTCTTGAAATTAGCTGTCACATTTTGATCTATCGGCTAGAGCAAAGAATTTGTATTCTTAGGGATATATTCTGTTTTCACATTATTAGAAAGCTCACTTAACTTCACCGAGTGGCTCAGTGCCTGGTCTAATATGAACAATGATTTGCTGGAAATGTGAATTTGGAATGAAATCTTTGTAAATTACTCTTGGTTTGTGAATCATACATGTCTTAATATTTAAATGGCAAATTAGAGGCAAATTAAAATATCCGTGACACTGGGAACACTTGCATTTGCTGAATGATGCACATGAATGAACGTCAATATCATATTACTAGCAGCATTCCTATCTGTGAGAAGATATGCCACTGTTGGTATGCGGATATGCTTCTGATCTGTGATCATCTAGTCGCACTGCTTGCATGGGCTCCCGTAACGCTATCTCGCCATCCAGTTCTACTGTTCGTCATATTTGACAAGTCAGAGGTATTGCAGATTATGTCGTCACAAATCTGCTTCATATAGATAGGTATTGGAGTGTCGTCCCCTGTTAGCTTTTCCATAGGTAGGTTCTCACAAAAGAACTTCGTTAACAATTTCACCTTTTGCTCTCCAGCAATGCCCTACAAATCTGATGAAATATGATATTGGATGAAGGTTCTCATACAATCGTTAATTGATCAGACGAACTCTCTCTATGCGACATTCAAAGCCACTCCTATGATGTGAGTGTGAGTTCTATCAAATTTTCCTTCCCATTTTGAATGAAGTGTCTGTGCTGAGTATGATTTGTAGACTTTTCTCCTAGATAAATTAAAGTTGTCGCATGCATGAAATTCCAGGAAATTAATAACATTTAGCGACATTGATTTTCGCTAAAACATTCAGAAGCACCTTTGTGTCTAAGTAGAGACTACAAGTTTCAAATATTTAAAATTTATCCGTGTCTCCATCACAGCAAAATTATCGAACTTACAGACAGAATCATGCATATGTATACAATTGAATATATACATATACAAACATGTGCGTGCGGGCGTGCGTCTGTGTGTGTTTGTATGTGTACGTGTGCGTGTTTGTATGTGTGTGTGTGGGTGTGTGCGAGAGCGTGAATGAGCGTGCTTTCGCGTTTGTGTGTATGTCTGTTTGCAGTTATGCATATACGCGTATATGTATACATTGCGAGTTTACGGTTTCGTTTGGTGAGACAGATATCTATGATAACTGAACAGATAATAGACACCAGTCATCAAATATTATGGCATTGTAAGCACACTGATTCCCACCGGTAAACGAAAGTGGTATAAAGTCACCGCTAACCATCAGTTTAGGGACGTTCTCATAACGTTCATTTTCCTGTCTACCTCATCATATTCTCTTTTTTGTTAATGGTGAACAGTGACATTCATTCAAATTGTAATGATTGGATACTGCATACTAATGATGCACTTTGCATTATGCAATCAATAATCAACTCCTGTTAATGAAATGTACTCCAGATATAAGCAAACGTATAAACGGTCTCGCTTGTGTTGTTTAATTTTCTACACGTAACTTGTCACATTCAAGTTTTCATTTTATAACAAAAGATATAATTACACTATGTGTAACAAAATACACGAGTATATTTCCATGTCGTTGTTTTCTCCTTTCTTATGACCTGGACAATTTCAAGTCTAGTGCAAATTCATTTCTTTGAACTCAATTTCTCCTATTTCATTGTCATTTACACTATATGACTTTTCATATTGCACGGATATATTAATATATATATATATACTTACACATACACACACACACACACACGCATATATATATATATATATATATATATATATATATATATATATATATATATATATATATATATATATATATATATATATATATATATATATATATATATATATATATATATATATATATATATATATATATATATATATATATATATATATGTATATATATAAATACGTTTTTAATTATATACATAATTATAACAGGGGCTTGGCTAGTGCCTCACCACGCACTGAAAAATAGACGCTAAAAGACACTGTTACCACCATAAATTCTCTGAGAAAAACACACTACATTATAGGCTAGCAGAATAAAGAAAATGAATTAAAACTTTGGTTAACCACGTATATGATCGTGTTTCAGGCTTAAAGTAATAAAAACATTACCTATTGCCTTCATAGGCGTCCGTATTCTGAGCATAAATATACGAGTGACCACGAATATGTAAGCAAGAATTTAAGGTGGTAACAATATCGTTTGGCGTCTATTTTTCAGTGCGTGGTGAGGCACTAGCCAAGGCTTTGTTATAATTATATATATAGTTATAAAATATTTATAAAATTTACCTATGAGGTTTTATTTTCGTGCTGACCACTTGGGAAAATTAGTTAATGAGTGTTGTCCTTTATTATTATTATAATTAATATTTGAAAAAATATTTACTCCTTGATCAAAACTGTATTAACTGCAGACTTGATCTTTAACACACTGCGCGTGGGTATAAGAAAAGGATATGAATTTTACTTTGCAGTTTATCTCTGTGAGTCTCGACGAATATAAGTTAAGCGAAGACGCAGATCAACTACATATCTGTGGTCAGTCGTATATTTATGCCCGGAACACCGACGCTGATGAAGGCAATATGTTAAGTTGTATTACTTTAAGCCTGAAACATGATCATGTACTCCGTTAACAAAAGTTTTAATTCATTTTCTTTCTTCTGCTAGCCTATTATGTTCTGGGTTTTCTTGGAAACTTTATGGTGGCAATAGTGTCTTCCGGCGTCTATTTTTCAGTGCGTGGTGCGGCACTAGCCAAGCCTTTGTTATAATTAGGTGTATGAGTATAAAATATACCTATGAAGTTTTATTTTCGCGCTGACCACTTGGTATATATATATATATATAAAACCACTAATTTTGTAACTAGGATACTAGTCCGTTAGTAAATCTCTGTTCAGGATAGAGGCAGTACACGGACGAAAAGGTTGTTTTTATCCACATTTTAACGCGGGTGTTCTCTACGAGACAGCGATACGGTAATTTTAACTCCAGGAAGACACCTCCTCCTATTGGTTTATTCAGTGTGATTTCCGCCCTCAGTATTTATTGCCAACGGGAGATAAATCCTGAAATTCTAGCTTTGAGAGCAAGAGACGATGTGATTCTGAACTTAATTAGGAATACACACCACGTTTTGGTTCGCATACAGTCTCTATCCCGAATAGAAACTTTCTAACGCGCTAGTTTCCTAGTTACAAAATCAGTTATTGTACGCCACTGTATTTTCTATATATTGCAAGGCAGGTGAAACTACCGCCATGCTTGGCGAAGGAATGTCCAACAGCAAAGAGATCCAATAAGATTCACGTCGTCTGGTGGTTTTAAAGCAAGAATGGCAGGAGTTATCTCCTGATTGAAATAAATATCAAGGGCAGAAAGCGCACTGAATGAACTACCTGGATGTAGTTTCATGGGGCTCAAATTGCAGTACCGTCATCTCTTAGAGAACATCCACGTGAAAGTAGAGACAGATACAAACTTTAGGCTCGTATACTCTCTCTCTCTCTCTCTCTCTCTCTCTCTCTCTCTCTCTCTCCCTCCCCTCTCTCTCTCACTCTCTCTCTTTCTCTCTCTCCGTCTTTCTCTCTCTCTCCCTCTCTCTCTCCCTCTCTCTCTCTCTCCCTCTCTCTCTCCCTCTCTCTCTTCCCTTCTCTCTCTCTCTGTGGCAAGCGGCTTCAGTTTGTGTGCCCTTGCTACGATACTATGTGTAACAGTCCGGATACTTATTCATCAGACATCGTATATATATATATATATATATATATATATATATATATATATATATATATACATATAAATATATATATATATATATATATATATATATATATATATATATATATATATATATATATATATATATATATATATATATATATATATATATATATATATATATATATATATATATATATATATATATATATATATATATATATATATATATATATACATATATATATATACATATATATATATATATTTTATTATATGTATTTCTTTTCTCCTAGCTAATAATTAACTCAGACAAAATAAATTGGTTAATAGATACCAGGGTAACAAAGATCACAAAATAACTGTGGTGTAACTCCTGTTTATGAGGTAGACACTCCTTGTTATTTTGGGTACTTGAGTATATATAAATTTAGTAAATGGAGTAAAACGCATATGTTAACCAGCTTAAACGTAAGAATTTAAACCAAATATTCGGTTAAAATGTCTTACGTTTAAGCTGGTTCCCATGCATTTCCCTGAAGAGAAGATTATATTCTTATCAACATCACCTATTCCTATGGAACGTATGATTTATAATATTCGAAACATATGTTGGAAATAAAAGTATTCAGTGAAAATATGCGTTTTACTCCATTTACTAAATTTATATATATATATATATATATATATATATATATATATATATATATATATATATATATATATATATAATATGATATATATAATATTACACTTTTACGCTTTTCAGCCATGCCTCTGTGATCATGCTGGAGTACCACCATGGTCTTTCTGACATTTTCAGTCTGGGTGTTTCACATCACCACTCCTGTATGTGCCTTTGTCCCAGCTGTTGGTACTTTTGGTGTATAAGGGAGTTTTATTCTGCTGCCCTCGTCTGCACACCATGTCGGGCTATTGCTTCATCCTGTATTGTAGAGAATAGGGCGTCTGGTTCCTTTTTCAAGACATCTACTTCCACCTTATGTAGATTTCTTAATTTTTGTGGCAGGCATTGAAGAGTTGTGGGCCTTTGAACACTAGACCATTGCAATACCTGGCCCTGAATGCAGATGGAGTGGATGGTAACTTTGGTACAATACAATGGTGGCCAGTTGTAGCATTTGTAAAACACTCAATGCCAAAGTTAGGTGCTATCCCTTCTAGGATTTTCCATATGTACATCACTGCATATCTCTCACATACCTTCGCTCCAGGGAGTAAAGTTGTAGTTTTCTCAGCCTATCCCTGTAGTTCATCAACTGCACTGTTTGAATCGTTTTAGTGTAGTGTCATTGGACTGCTTCAAGCTCCGCTTTAATTTCGTACTGTTTGGTGACCATAACTGAGAGGAATAGACCAGGCGGCTGAGAGCAAAGGTTCTCCACAGGGTAAACTTGTGACGTTATCTTGGCTTTTTATTGCCTGTGATAATTTTGTATCATCGGCATAGCTAGTGACAGTGGTTGTCCGAGTGACATGTCTAAGAGGGCTATTATGAACAGTAATGGCCCCAGAAAGTTCCCTGGGGACACCACATAGTATTTGAGTCTCCTCAGAAAGCGCACCATTGGCTACAACTACACGACTTCTGTCTTTAAGGAAGTCATGCAACCACTCTCCCAGTTTACCAGCACTGCTAAGGTCTCATAGCTTATGATTCATGCTATGATCTACTTTATCAAATGCCTTTGCGAAATCGAGGTATATCACACCGACATCTGAATGGTCAAGCTGCTGTTTCAAAACCCAGTCATAGTATATGTGTGTGTGTGCGTGCGTGTGTGTGCGTGCGTGTGTGTGCGTAAGTGTGTGTGTGTTGGGATAGATATCTACATATATATACTAAGTTTGTATGTATGTATATATACGCGTATGTATGTATGTGTATACATACGAGGGGTACTCAAAAGAAATAGGAATTTTGCAATATTATTTTATTCACTTGTACTTGTTTACACTTTTATTGCCTTCAAATCAATCGCCATTTCATGTAATGCATCTGCCCAGAGGCGTTTGCCACTGTTCGAAGCATTGCTGAAACTCTTACGACCAATTGCCTTTTAACTCCTCTGACGTTTTTTCTTCACCTCTTCCACACCTGCAAATTCTATAGCACCAGCTTTAAACACCAGTGATGACCTTCGAAAAAAGGTCCGAATCAATTTCCAACTGTTCTTTCAACTCACGACACGCAGTCAGTAGTGACTGCTCTTGATCTTCCGTGAGCAATCGAGGCACAAATATTGCTGCAACTCTTTTCATTCGCAATTCCTCGCTCAAAATTCGTTGGCACGAGATCCAGTACACACCAGTCATATCAACAAAATTGTCAATTGTTCAATGAGGGTCCTTCGAGATGAGCTCACGAATTTTGATGATAATTTCATTCGTTCGGGAGGTCGACGGTCATACTGAACGAGGTTAGTCTTCCAACGACAAGTGATCATTCCTGAAGCGTGAAAACCGCGATGAACAGTTGAGAAGAACTGTAAAGCAAACACAAACCACGTGGAAGGAGGGCCAGACAAGAGACCGCCGGTCGGCAGACCGATACCTGGAGGTTTCATCAAGTGGCTTTTAGCGGCGGAAGCCTGAAATACAACGGGCTTGTCTCAAGGAAAACATCTCCGATTACATTTGGGTATCTCCTTGTTTTCTATATCTACCTATCTATCTATGTGTGTGCGTATGTATGTATGCATGTATGTATGTATGTATGTATGTATGTATATATGTATGTGTGTAGACACACACGCACACACACAAACACACACATACACACACACACACACACACACACACACACACACACACACACACACACATATATATATATATATATATATATATATATATATATATATATATATATATATATATATATATATATATGCATATTTTGAAATGAACACATGCATTTAGATTTATGTGAGCATACATATTTTGATATATATTATCTTTAATATATGCTATTATTTTCAAATTTTTTGACTGGCCTTTTTTAAAGTTTACTTCGTATATATTTACCAAACTGCTATAAATTTGGCTAAAGTTTTTTGACGAATTGTATACTATTTACTACACCCATTGATTAAGGCTTGTATTCCTTTACACAATTTATTCCTTTTAAGACTAATACAGAAGCCTTTTATCTACGTCACTATCTACTTCATCACTCAGTTTTTATTAGTACATTTACTTGATGATTATTATTATTTGTACTGATGACGTTTAATATCATTTGTGGTGGAGGTAATTACGGAGCCATTGCTGTGAGTGGGGACATTTTGCCATTTCCTCACACATACTCTACTTTTAGCAGTCTTTATTTAATCGGAACATTATATAACATAGACTACACTACACAATTAGGATTTATGAGCATGATACTGTTTCCGGTAGATTTGACAGCTGAAGAGACCGCTGACGTTCTTTTACTGATCGTAGTGAATATTGAAGTAAAATGGCCGATAAATGTGGCATTTATTCGGTTTCAGGTTTAAGAAAGTTTTTTCCTTATATCCTAGTAACGGAATATTTAAATACATGAACATCACCACAGTCATTGAAATATAATCAATATTTCTACTACTTCCTTAAATGGTGTTCTTTTTTCTTTTGCCAAGCGTTGTATTCCTTGGTGTTGCTTTTATGTTCTTATTGCAATTCGTCTGGACATTTCTGCCATTTAATTACAGTAGCCATAGTCGTCACTGAGTCTACTTTTTATGACTGTTGATGCTATTGTTGCTTTTAGTGTTGGTAATTTTCATGTTGTTCTTATCACTCGTTATATTTTTTAAACTGTTGCTTCCGTAATTTTCTTTTATTGGTTAGTTTGTTTTACCTCTTTCAAGATATTGGTATCGGTGTAAGGCCCCTTGTTTTCTTTTATTGTTATTTCCTTCTCGCTATCTTATCGCATTTAGTATTGATTAAATTCCTCTTCTTAATGTTGCTAGCTGAATTCTTGTCCTTGTAATGTTATCGTTGCTTTGAAGCTTTCCACACTTAATAGGATAAAATCCTGACATTAATCGAAGAGAAATAAAGTTTAATCCAATACAATATTATGTTTAAGAGGCATAAAATAAATCAAATAATAAAGAAATATCTTTCTTAGGTACTTAAAATAACTATCTAAAGGTTGAAAGAATTAAAACGGTGAACCATAAAAAGGTGGAATGTTGTTGATGAAAGCTGTAATGTGTGTGAAACAGAATGAATGGATAAGAGTGTGTCCAGAGAGTATGCGGATGCGAAGACCAGAAAGAAGGGGAAGATACATAAATGTATGACTGAGTAACTGATATTTCCTTTAATTAACATGGATATTTTTCCTAACTTAAATAAAAGTAGACATTTTATAAGCTTCGGGGAAAAATTCTACACAATCAGGTAATTTGCTAGAAACAACAGCCATATTTCTAATATATCATCCACTATAATCCTTAAAAATTTGCAATAATTATCATAAGTAAATATATAATGTATCTCAAATGAAACAAGACGTGACTGTCATGACTGGAATCCATTTAATTTTACATTTCCTAGATCAGCGCTGATCTAAGGCTAACACTCTAGTCTACTATTGGTTTACAGCTTACAATGAATCAAGAGGAAAACGGTACCGGGAGGATTAGCAGGCAAAGATTTGTTTCTAAATTTTGCAGTACATATTACACAAAGATTTATTGTTTTTGCCCTCATTGAATGTAATGGGAAAGTGCATTGTCTAAGAATGTGACCGTCTTAAAAATACATAACTGATTCGGCCGGATACATTCACAGTGGCACGTTACTTATATTTAATTTTGCCATTTAGTCAAGAGGGAAGGCAATGCCTATGATCATGTGGAGGTCATTCGAGACTGGTCAGACGGAGGAAATAAGTTGTAATAAAATCGGCAAATTGGTCCGAATACATGCACCAGAATGGAACCAAGGTTTCAGATGGTGATGTTAAACTGTTGGACGTGTTAAGTGTACCATCCAAGCCGGTGGTTATCAATCGTGGTCCACATGGCCCCTGGGGGCGCATGTAATATTTTTTGGGGTTCACGTAACAAAACAGTAAATTGGGAATCCACAATAGTACTTTTAATTTCCCCTGAAAAGAAAATGTGCTTTAGATGTATTGCAAGAAACCACTTGGTTTCTTTTTCTTACATATGACATAGCTCAAACTACACAAGATAATGTGTGCAAAACAAAATAGAAATAGGAATTTTGAAAGAATTTTCTATAAAATTCAATTTTAAAATATCGAATGAGTATGGAGTTTTACCAGAATCAAATAGTAATCAAAGGAGTAGATAGTTTTAAAAAACGTTTGAGAACACCTCATCTAAGCAGATATGATAGAATTTGATTTCAGAAAGCAAAGAAACGGAATAGATAAAGGAAGACATCTTGTCCGACGTTATTCAAGTTCTACTAATTCATCAGCTTAAATCGGTAGTTTATCAATGACCCCGAAACACTGAAAAGCAAGTGTGTCCTGCGAAATATTTTAAGAAAGAGGGTCATGTGTCAGAACAATTACCTCAAAGTATTCTATCTGCGCTTCTTGCATCACTGAAATTTGTTACCAGTAGGATGTATGAGTGGTAAAATATCGCGGTAGGTGATTTCGTTTCAGAATATTGATGGTTTTATTGCTACACTGAACCAACAAACAAAACTAATTAATGAATTGAGTCACCAGTTTTTCAGCATAGATAATTAATTATTTACTGCAGTGAACCTGAAATTTAAACCACGCCAGCACACACGTGCTGTGTCCTTTCAGAATTCTGGTACGTTAGGAAATATTACATGGAAGATTAGCAGATATTCTAGTGTAACTGGCGAGACCTTGAAAATCTAAAGAAAAACCTTGATAAATATGTCATGATGCATTGTATACTCTACAAAAATATTTCTAAGCTAATTCATATTATCTTTTAGTTTTAGAAAGAAAACAGAAATCTGGTGGCAATTAGAAGCAACTACCTAGATGTAAGGGGAAATAATTAGAATAGAGTTCATTTATATGCCCTACAGAAAGTATAAATCGGTATTTGCTGGTAAAGAATAACGATAGGCATGTTTCAATGTATTAAGCTTCAACTATCTTCAGACAATTCACGTCCGCCTCATATCTGTAGTTACAAAAAAAAAATCAGTCGTAAGTTAAGAAAATAAAACTAGTCTTAATTATATCACCACATTTCATTTTATACTGAAATGTACATTGAGAGTATATTTTAATTGTCACGAGGTATTATTCAAATAATCACACACACACTCAAACACACTCATAATACTACACACATGCACTTACAGACACAATCATACATATGTATATACGATTGAATATATACATATACGAACATATCCATGTGTGTGTGTGTGTGCGTCAATGTGTGCGTGTGTGCGCGCGTGCGTTTTTGAACATGCATCCATGTCATGAAATCATCGATCTAATCCTAAATATTATTATTTTGTCCTGTGACTGCATTTAAATATATTGTCTCGTACTTTTGTTCCTGTCTATCGCGAGTGGGACAAGCATAAATCTCTTCTCACCTTTCAATGTTCATATACAGAGACTTCACATCTCTTTTGAAAACAACCTTGAAGCAATGATGAAGTTATTCTGATATTCACTTGTCATTGTACAATAGCGATTTTGGAGATATTATCATTTCTGATGTGCCAGACATTGTTTAGTTACTCCCCGACTTTAGAGTGGTGATGCCATCAGCACAATATGTATTGGATTTATTGCGGAAGTGTTGGTGCACACGTTTGACGGAATATAAAAATTACCTACCTAACTTTTTTTATTGTTATTTATGCTATCAATTTCACAGTCATAGGCAACTTACCAAGTAATATTTGCTGGTACCTACTCTGGCGTTGAAACTGCGAAGTAAAAGTTGCAGTTCATTGTTTGGAATCCATCGGTTTCTTCTTGAATATTGGCCGTAGAAATGCATTTAACATTTTAAAGTGTAATTATATAATCGAATGGAATACAAACAAATGACAAATCAAATGGAATGGCGTTTGGGTTCAGCTCCGACCCCATGTGCCCCAATCCACCATTGATACTTTATTAGACACTTTATGGCGTATTCACTCGGTTACATCCACTCGGAACACTCGTGTTACATACTTCCATCTTTCGTCAAACATTTTCTCCGACATACACCTCTTCTCCAGCCTCACTTCCCTTTTCAAATGAAAAGCGAAATACCTTTGAAAGGTGAGGCCAAACATGAAGCTGTTTGACTTTGCTCCTTTCATCCTTGTCTTCCATACCACTACTTTCGCTATTGCTACTACGGTGAGAAAACAATTCTTACCTTCATTTAACAAAAATTCAGGTGGATCAATTTTTACAATTGACTCAGTCGACAGCTGTACACTTCCTGCACCAGGCAACAGATGTTCCGCATAAACCCGCATTTTCGACACCTCAAGACACTAAAAAATAGCGTGTGGGACGGTTCCCTAACCCGCTCACATCTTGGACAGGTCGGTGAGTTGCATTGACCATGTCTTGCAAGCTTATCCCGAATGGGTAAGGCACCTCTGTAACATTGCCAGGTCGAGGACATTTGGAAGTTATCCAGCGTCCATAACCCAAACGTACGATAGAACAGGCTGTCAAGTTGAATATACCCGATACCCAGGTTCTCCCCAGGACATCGTCACATTCAGCCTCTACCAACACTCTACAGAAAAATGCTGTAGAACCCCCCTCCGCTGGCATTACCAGAGTTACGGAACAGCAAGAGGGCTTTACGACACTGTGTACCACTCACTCAACCTTTATCTACGAAAGTACGAGTCTTCTCGTCCACAAAAACAAGCGAACAAAGGAAACATTTGTTTCGCAAGCGGAGATCACACCTGTTCACAATCTAGGAGGATCCAGAGATGCCTCGACCTCAGTGCATATTTGCGCATCACCAGCCAAGGTATCCTTAGTCCTCTCTTTAACGGCCTTTGACAACAAATAGAACGCCTTACAAGTGGCTTCGAACCTCTCCCCAAAAAGTGGAAGAGCTGTCTTTCCAACTTGGTCAACCACGAACCAGGGAAAGGAACGACGGTTAGGTGGTAGGTAATGACCGATGCGATAAGCACATTGACCACCTCCACCCTCCCTTTCAGGGATAACCACCGCCAAGACCAGGTCTTGACTAAGCAGGCCTCCCTTCTCGAAACATCAGCCCAGTTCTCCTCTACCAGGAGATCCGAACCAAACCAGATCCCTAGTAACTTAACCGGTCCCTCCGTCTAACGTCCTACGATGCTGTCTGAAGGAATCGACTTGCCCCTCCAGGTGCTGAGTTGCAAGCCGACCGACTTTTCCCGGTTAATCTTTGCACCTGCCACAGTCTCATAAGCCTCAATAACCTTGCCTACCTCCTGTAGGTGTTCCATTTTGGTCACGCTGATGGTAATGTCATCCGCATAAGCTGAAACAAACTCTCCACATACTGGCTCTTTCGGGATGCCGCTCAACCTTTGCCGCAATGACTCGATAGGCATCACGTACAAAAGTGGTGAGAGCGGGCACTCTTGGCGAACCGAGCGTTTGATACAGAACGGTCTTGATAAAAAACCGTTCACCCGAACGATCCAGTCAATGTTATCATATAGTTCAGTTATCCACCGGCGCAAGCCAAGTTCCAGGCCAAACTGAGAAAGAACTGTCACCAACTAATGATGGTCAACCCTATCGAAAGATTTTGATTGGTCTAAATCTACCAATGCCTCACCTCTGCCAAGTTTATACCCAAACATCTCAAAGATGTAGCGGAGAAGGTGGAGATTATTCTGGGTGGTTCTTCCGGGAATGGCACATGTCTGTGCACCCCACCACGATCAGACTATCTGCGACACGCCCCACCCTTTTTGCTAAAGCCTTGGCCAAAATCTTCACTTCTGTATTTAACAGCGTGATGGGCCTGAAATTATCCATACTATCCCAATTGCCGTTTCCTTTCTGGCCGGCGTCACCACTCCCCCGTGCACAGATCTGGGGATGAACCCATTCTGCTGCTAAGATCGCGTACACACTAGCCAGCATGTGCCCGAACAAGTCTGGCATACACTTATATAACTCGTAAGTCAGACCATCCAGTCTCGGCGACATACCCACGCCACAGTCCGCCATAGCCTCAATTACCTCTCCAGGCGTGATCAGCCCTTCACAAGACTCCGAATCCTGCGCCGAGAGGCGCAGCAGCCCGGTGAGGAAGTCCGCATGGTCCCTCCTACCATCCGGTCCACCCTCCTCCCTAAAAGCTGGGCGAAATGCTCCTGAAAGGCCTCGCACATTTCCTCGGCTTCGTTTCCCAATACACCTTGATGATTCATCACAGATCGAATAGTGGAATCATTTCCACGTTGAGCTTCCACTACTCGGGCCCATTCAGCGGCCTTGATTCCTTCGCAACTTGTTACACGCACTTTAGCTCTGACAATGCACCCCGTATGTTGGGCTTCGTGATGCTGGTTGAATTCAAGTCTCTTCACTCTCACCTTGTCTGCATTGTCAGTCCTCATAGCTTCCTCTAGGTTCTTTACGACCCTTTTCTTTCTTACTTTCATTATTCACTAAACCTATGCTATATCTAATAGTCTCCAATTGTATGGCTCGTCTTAGGGCGTACCACCATATGCTATTAATGATGGTACCTGTCAAAGCCCTCTGAATTATTTGCTTAATCCGCTTTCTGTACTCCTTAGTCGCCAAGAGGGACGTATTAAGTTTCTAGTAGCCAGATCCCTGTCTATTTATCTTATCTAAGTTCAGCTTACAGGTAGCCATCTTGTGGTCACTGTAGCTGACTGGATAAAACTATGGACACTTAACTATACTTTTGTCTACTTTTCTAATCAAGATCCTATTGATATATGATCGGGAAGACCCGTCGCTATTTGACCACGTCCACAGTGAAGCGTCCGGATGTTCCAGCCTATATGAGCCTGCTAGCTGAAAATGGCTTGGCAGATCCCGGAAGCCAGGGTTACATGTTCTTTCTGTTCCTGAGCCAACAAAATCCACGCGTGCATCGTAGATTGAGATAAAGTCTCCTAGCACAAATAAAGTACGTGACGTGGCTATAAAATTTCCCTAGATCACAGAAATATTCACTTTTTGGACCATCATGATTGGGTGCATAAATCGCAACCAGCCTGATCGTCTTACCACAACTGAAAGTCAAATCCAGAACGAACAACCTGCCTCCTGGATCAGAAAGAAATCAACATTTTCTCGGAAGCCCAGTCTCTTTGTAATAGGACAACCCCACCCCCACCTGTCACCCGACACGGAGAAACGTATATCTCGTAGCTGTTGAACAGGGGAAGCAGATCTCTTGGCCCTTTCAACTGAGTATCTGCAGCAAAAATTATATCCAAATCCCCGACCTGATGTCATTTAGGAAGCGTCCTTGCTTCCAGCTCGATATCAGACCGCGTATTTTAAAACAACTAATGTGAATAGCCGTAAACGTCTTACTTTAAATTACTTTTCAGCATTTTCAGGTGGAGGTGGAGTCTTCCCCTCTTCTATTTTTTTTTTCCGCTCGTGAGATCGGAGCCGGTAGTCCTTGAAAGGCAGAGGTATGAAAACCCAGTCTCATTTGACTGACAGTCTTTCTATATTCGTTCGACAGGATATTATGTGTTTTACCTGACTTTGTAAATATCAAAGTTCTTGTGCTTTTCAGCGATCTCATCGCTGTGTATCGTTGTTTTTATGAGTTTTAACTCTCTCACTAGATCCGCGTCGTCTGTGTTGACTGCCATCAAACCTCTTTCATCTCCTTCCCTTTTTGCTGTTTTTTTTTTTTTAGGCCTCGGTTCTGACGTCGTGGTTTTCAGTTGTGTTGCCGGCTAAATTTTTCGTTTGTTAGTTATCTGTTTCTCCTTCTTCTCTTCCACTCCTTCTACTTTCTCCTCATCTTCTTTCTCACGTGCTGTACATTCATTTCGAATGTTGCCCAACTCGCCACATTGAAAATATCGGTGTTTTCGTCCCACCACACTCTATGATGGCCTCCTCCTCTATTTCAATTTTCTCTGGAATATCTTCCAGGATTTTGGGGTCCGCTTGTACTAAAATGTTGACAATTTGTTCAGTCCGGTTTGCTTTCGCTGTGAATGACGCCTGGAGGAGTGTAATCTTCTCCTCCTGGTTCATTACCACAGCCGGCACCTGTCACATAGGATCAATCTCTGGAGGAATCCACCCGATTCTTATCCTTGATGTCCTCATCCCCATGTACATGGGGATGAGCGGCACATCTTCTGTTTTCAGCGTTTCCACCGATCGTTTCCTCACCTTCTCTTCATTTCTCATTCTCACCTCTACCGTTCCAATTTTCTTTCCTTTTGTGATGTAATCAATATCACTCCAAATGGCTTTCAAACATTTTCCCACTGTCTCTTCGGATATTTTATGAATTTTACGACTTTTTAAATTATAGGTTTTGTAAAATATTACCTTTTTCTTTTCTTCTTGTAGTAATCTCTCAGGGTGTTACGCTTTTGTTACGTTTCCATCCTTTTTCTATTATTTCGTTGTACTTCCGTATATCATTTTTATTTGTTGAGTGTTGCCGCCTTCTACCCCTGGCTGCTAATGCGAAAGTTTTCTTCTCTTCATTATTATTTTCTTTTTGTACACTCGGTACGTCAATTATTATTTTCGACATTATATTTGACTTTTCTGTTGTGATGCCATACGGCAAACTTGGAAATTCTTCCACTGTATCTGAAGGAGATCCTTCAGTTGCACTTGATACGCCTTCAAACATATTTCTATTTTTCCGACCACAATGATTGTAATTATTATGCCCCCCCCCGCCAACGGGGGAATGAATAACAAATGCTTTTAACAAGCAATACATAGTTTATGGTGACAATGTCGCAACGTTATTAACTGCCGTAAGGCATTATAACAAATTTAAACAACAAATTTAACCAATAAATCCAACTCTAGCCCACCAACTGCACGACAAAAATTAATCGGTGATCCATAAATGCAGAAAATAAAAGTAGTTAAATTTTTGCCTTTTATAGTTGTATATATAAAGCTGGAAGATGTCATTGCTATATTTTATGCAAATGCTAAAATAGCCGTTTACTGACCCAATATAGAATAAATTATTATATTCAAAATCGGTTTGTTGTATATTAGAAGTGTACAGGTTAAAATTTCAAGAAGATATTTCTGGCATTCATCCAATGTATAATTTATATTAGGTGAATATGTGTATACTCAAAATAATTCAAATTCAATTTTCTTTTTTCTTACTTGTAAACATCCTAATATTATTATGATACCACTATATGACAAATAAGAAAAATAAGATATTAATGTGAATCTTTACTTGGTAATCTCTTATAGTGTTTAAGAGTTTTATAAAAGCTATGTCTACATGTGGATAATGCTTTCGATTGGCAGTTAATTAAATTATTTTATAATATATGTATATATGTATACATATATATACATATACATATATACGTATACATAGACATATATATATGTGTGTGTGTGCGTGTGTGTGTGTGTATACACATATATATAGATATACATACATACACACACACACACACACATACACACACACATACACACACACATTTATATATATATATATATATATATATATATATATATATATATATATATATATATATATATATATATATATATATATATATATATAAAGAAGTCAGTAAGAAGTACGATCTTGGCTAAAGATACGAGTCATAAGAACTCCGAAGCCACAAAAATTAACACTGATTTTTGTAGGTCTGTTTGAAAATAACAACTAAGTGAATAAGGATTGTGTCTTAACTCTGGAAAATTGGAAGAAAGAATGCCAGTTAAGCTGCTATCATGATTTCGAATTTACCACCAAAAGCACTCGATTCTTTTCAGCCATATCTACTCTTAACAATACTGGTAATTCACTTCAGCAAATGCTTGTGCTCTTTTGAGGACCCAAGCCGCATTGAAAAAAACAATCTAAGTGGATTAATTTATGAATATATAAAGAACATTATTACGCATTAGAGATAATAATATTAGTGGCCAGAAGCATAAAACATTATAGGCAAAATTAATAGATGTATATAATATATATATATATATATATATATATATATATATATAAATATAAACAGCGCACTTAGAAATATATTAATGTTACTTCTCATGTGAAGATATACTAAAAACGCTTTTATATTAAACTGAAGGATAACATAGTACTTTTTGCAGAGTGCATATTTATTACGTTTCAACAAGAATAATATTCACGGCGACGTCGAAAATTCAACCCACTGAGCGGACTTTAAATTTTCTTTGTAGGTCGAACTCTATTACATGATAATTTGATTGCACGCTGGATTATGATGGAAGGGTATCATAAAATAATTTTTATTAATTTCATTTGAGATGTCTTATTTTAGGGAATTCAGTCATACATGTTGAACTTTGTAATTACATGTGCCTATTTGTCTATGTATCTATTTCTCTCTCTCTCGCTCTTTCTCTCTTGCTCTTTCTCTCTCGCTCTTTCTCTCTCGCTCTTTCTCTCTCGCTCTTTCTCTCTCGCTCTTTCTCTCTCTCTCTCTCTCTCTCTCTCTCTCTCTCTCTCTCTTTCTCTTTATATATATATATATATATATAGAAGCAAACGCACACAGACATGCGCAGAGGCGCACAGTTACAGGCACTCGCACTAACACGAATATATTAACTGCAACCTTCAACTTTGGGAACTCAAGAGGAATCTTGTAAATATTCTCTGAAGTTCTATGCAGTTTTGCTATTATCTATATAGAAGCAATGATATTTCATAGCAAGTACACAGATAGCTTACAGCTTTTCATATTATGCATCGAATGAAAAGCGATGCATTTAGCGTCAAAGATCAACTTTTATGATGATGTCTTTCTATGTAAATTGGTTGCAGAATGATCTCAGAAACTTAAGATCAACTTTGAACTTACACTGTCATTACCACTCGTTTTGCATGTGTTGTACATCTTACGATGCAGCACAATCCAGCCTTGTGACATCATCCTAATTCTTCATATAAATGCATGCAAATTAATGTGGGCATATAATCAATGATGTATTTACATTCATCATATATTCTTACATGCATAAATGCATACAAGAACGAACATTGAAATTTGATTCGCGCATAAAAGGATGTGCTTTCTCAAACAGAGAATAACTTACACGCAATCCCAAGACACAAAAGATTTTATACACTTCATTGATGCAAGCGGAAATTCAATTGGAAAATTCACACACACATACACACACACAAACACACACACACAGATGCACACACGAACAAACAAATATATATATGTGTATATATGTGTGTGTGTGTGTGCATGTATATATATATATATACATATATATATATATACATATATATATATATATATATATATATGTGTGTGTGTGTGTGTGTGTGTGTGTGTGGATGTGTGTGTGTGTGTAAAAGGGTAAAAGAGTATATATATATATATATATCATATATACACATTCATACACATCTGCATTTAAATTAATGCATTATAGAATAGCATTTACACGTATTCAGTCTTAGACTGAATATATGTATATGCCATTATTGATACACAAATATATCTGTGTACGTGCACATACTGAAACGTGGTAATAAATATAAGCGTCTACATTTCTAGTGATAAATATGTCTATTTACTTTTATATCTACGCATCTATTTATCTGCCTAGAAGAGAGAGAGAGAGAGAGAGGGGGGGGGAGGGAGGGAAAGGCACAATTGGAAATACGGTTATGAGAATTAGTGAAGCGGTGTGAGAAGCAACTTTGTAGCTTACACTAAAAACATCATTTAAGAAAGTTAGAAACGACGTATTCTTCATCTTTCACATTATTTTACGTAGACATTTTATGTAGTAATAAACACTCCTTACATACTTATTTAAATAAATCGTTTTAATTTTCTCAACTGCAGTAACACTTTACTACAACTTAAATCGGGCAATTTAGACTTGACTGTTTTGCCCATGTGTTCAGAATTAGAATGAGGATATAAAACTGCATCCCAAAGCCCTGCTTTTCAGAAGCAAATTTAACTTCAGTTGTGAACAGTTAAAAATCTTCACAGGAGTGTATTCTTCCGAAATCAAAATCAATATTTCTGCTACAAACGCCAAAATCAGAATCACTCAACCCTTACGACAATGGCATCTCCGAGGAACAAGCGGTTTACATAACAACTTCACTAAAGTCCAAACTTCACATCTCTCTTTCGTAGCGTCTTTCCTATTGTGGCCATCTTCTATATAGCTGCACGTCATATATTATGTCTAGATCAAATACCGCCATATGTATTCACTGGAGTATAAAGCTTATCTCACGTATAATTGTTTTCCTATTCAAATAAAAGCTTCTTAAAATCTCTATAAATGACACTACTAGATGTAGTAAAGAGAATTAATAAATCACATACTATTTGTTATGAGGTTCCTCTTATTTAGATTCCGTAGCTGTGCCTCTGCCTGCTCCAATATTTAAAAAAAAAAATAATTGAAATGATTTGGTTTCAAATCCACCAGGCGTAAGTGATATGAAACTAGTTTTATTTGATAATTGCCCTCTGGGGTAAAATGACATTTATCCCACCGTACAAAATACTGCGTTGTAGACTATACTTGTTGCAGATTTTCTATGCTGCCACCGCTGAAATAGTGAACTGAGGTTCTCCGTTTAACACTTTGGATATCCCTCTAAATGGTATTACTTCGACTATGAGACGTCTGCACGGGTGGCTAAGTGGTGAAAGCAAAAGGTTTACGTGGAGTTTTGTAACAGACTCTAATACTTCTTGTGCAAAATTGATTGGCACATAAGTTTAGAGTTAGGTGTATACCACAGGGACATATTCAATCTAAATGACATCAGTATATATATACACAAACTCTTACACAAAAACATGTCGATATATAGATAGAGAATAACGCGTAATTAATAGTTTTGCATCGCTTAACACTTTTCTCTCATGAATTGATATTCCAACAGAAAACGCTGAAAACAATTTAAGACTTACACTGCGAATACAACGTTTAAACAAATGTCTTGGGGGATGTGTCATGATGAACATAGATATTTCAACTAGATGAAGAAAAGTTGGTTATCATATGTTTTTTTATGTACAACATTGACTCTCACTCATTTTCTAAATGGTATTATTTCTCATTTTATTAATTTTATCGAGTTAACTGTAGAAAATTACTCATGTAACATAGCTATACTTACACACACACGCGCATACAAATGCACATGTGAGTGTACGTGTGTGTGTGTGTATATATATATATATATATATATACATATACACATACACACACACGCACGAATACGCGAATACTTTGACAGATATACGTATACTCAGATATATATATAATATATGAATATATTTATATATAAGATGTGTGTATATGTGTCAATGTATGCGTCTCTGCATGCGTGCGTGCGTACGAATATATATAAATATGTTATATAGAGGCCGAAACATCACTGTAGTTTGCTACGTTCGATAAAATAAAATAAATACGATGTGTATTAATGTCGTTGACTGAATTTTGGAGTCAACGATATGTGTAAATGTCTGTTGTTGTTGTGGTTATTATTATTATTATTATCATTATTATTATTATTATTATTATTATTATTATTATTATTATTATTATTCACCAGTTTTATTTTTATAACGTGCTTTCACTTCACTACCGAGCGCAGCTCTGTGCGCCTTGGGTATGTGCTGTGGTTTGTTTTGGTGCTCTTATGGTTACTGCATTGAAAGTGTTTTGCGTAGGATGTGTGCAGTGCCCAGTAGTGCAATTTTCTGTATGTTATATATATTTGTAAGTCCTGGTGTTTTTGTTGTATTTGTCTGAATATTTTTTTATTATACCTAGGGCACCTACTATGATAGGAATTGTTTCTGTTTTTAGATTCCACATTCGAGTTACCTTTATTTCCAGGTCTTTGTATTTTGAAAGTTTTTCCATTTCATTTAGAGAAACGTTGTCATCTGCTAGTATTGATACATCAATTAGAAAGCATTTTTTTCCTTCATGATCTTTGATAACTATATCTGGTCTATTTTCCTTATTTCTCTATCTGTGTGTATTGGCATATCCCAGAGTATGGTTGCTTTCTCGTTTTCTGTGACCTTTTCTGGCATGTGTTTATACCATCTTTTTTCTGTTGTTATTCCATAGTGTTGGCATAGCTTCCAGTGTATATAGGTTCCAGCTCTGTCGTGTCTGTGAATATATTCCTTCTTAGCCAGGACAGGGCAGCCAGAGATAATATGATTTATTGTCTCTTGTCCATCTCCACATATTCTACAGTTACTTGTTATGTTTCTTTTCATCATATGTTTTTGGTAATTTCTGGTGGGGAGGGGTTGGTCTTGTGCAGCAATTAAAAATCCTTCAGTCTCTGCTTGGAGTCCTGAGCTTCTCAAACATTGCTGGGATTTTTCTCTGTCTATTTCTTTTGCATTTAGTTTAGCCCAGTAATTACCATGTAGGGGCCTTTCTTGCCATCGTTTTATCATGGTCCGTTGCTGTTCTAGTTTTAGTTTGGATTTCATTTGTTTTATAGCTTTTGTTGTTTCTTCTTCTTCTTCTTCTTCTTCTTCTTCTTCTTCTTCTTCTTCTTCTTCTTCTTCTTCTTCTTCTTCTTCTTCTTCTTCTTCTTCTTCTTCTTCTTCTTCGTATTTGTTAGGTAGTATGATTTCTTGTTTGTATTTGTCAGCTTCCTTAAATACTGAAAACAGTTTTTTGTTTTGCTCGTGTTTTGTGGCTTTTTGTATTAGTTTTCCACCTTCTGTGCGTTGTATATATAGCCTTTCTATGTCAGATTTTGGGTGGTGCATCCTATATCCTGTCATTATTTTTCTTGTTTTCCTGTCTATTTTAGATAGTTCGTTTAGTGTTCAGTTAAGGATGTTGTAGCTGTAGCTTATAACTGGAACAGCTAAAGTGTTGATACCCATTATCTTGTGTTTAGCATTGAACTCTGTTTTAGTATTGATCTAACTCGTCTATAGTACTCTTTCTTTATATTTTCTTTCATTTGTGTATGTTGTATCCTATCTAGTTCATTGACTCCTAAATATTTGTTTGGTTGGCTTTCGTCTAGTTCTCTTATTTCATTGGCTTTATCTAGTATTATATTGCTACTTATAACTAATTTTCCTCTATTCAGGGTTGCTTTGGCACATTTTCCTAATCCGAATTTCATATCTATTTCCTTGGTAAAGCCATGTACTGTATGTAGTAGTGTTTCTAGCTCTTTGTCATTTTTAGCATATAATTTTAGGTCATCCATATATAAAAGTTGGCTGACTGTTTTCCCGTAGCATTTGTAACCGCATCCAGTTCTATTTAGCAATTCGGTTTAAGGCGTGAGTGCCAGGCAGAACAGGAGTTATTATTATTATTATTATTATTATTATTATTATTATTATTATTATTATTATTATTATTATTATTATTAAGATAATTAGCTGGCAGAATCGTTAGCACCCCGGGCAAAATGCCTTGCGGTATTTCGTCTGCTGCTACGTAATATGGTCAAACTCCGCCGGGGTCGACTTTGCCTTTGACACTTTCATAAATACAACTTATGCCCTGGGGTCGATCTAATCGACCTTTCCCCACCATCACAATTGCACTCCATTTCCCTGTAGTAGAAATGATTACTATGAGTATTATTAGTATTAAGGCGGTGGGCTAGCAGAATCATTAGCACGCCGGGCGAAATGCTTAGCGATAATTCATCTGCCGTTACGTTCTGAGTTCGAAATTCTGCAGAGGTTAAATTTGCCTTTCATCATTTCAGGTTCGATAAATTAAGTATCAGTGAAACACTGGGGTCAATATAATCGAGTAGTCACCACGCCCACAAATTTAAGGCCACGTCCCTCCAGTAGAAAAGATTATTCTTATAATTATTATTTTTTCTTTTATTATTATTATCATTGTTGTTGTTGTTGTTGTTGTTGTTATTATTATTATTATTATTATTATTATTATTATTATCATTATTATTGTTGTTGTTGGTGGTGTTGTTGTTGTTGTTGTCTTTGCACAGCTTCAAACGCTAGAGTTGTACTACGGTGTCAGCTGTTCACTACCAGTGAACTAAGATAACAGTTCTCATTCGAGCAGCATCCAGAGTATTCGAATGGTTCCAAACACTGCTGTTTTCTGCAAGTTCTCCACCCTTATTGCAGCCCCATTTGTTCCATATACTTCTCAAGATTTTTACACTCTGTTCCCAGGGCTCCGACAAATATTGCCACTACTACTAACATTTCAGCGACCACAACTATTTACACTTCCAAGCAAACCTGTTATATCTATCAACTTTTCTTTCGCATTTGTTGTTTGCTGAGCATGCTACATTTATGATCCAGTATCGTTTGCTTTCTCTCTTAATTAAGACTGTCTGGCGTCTTATTCTTTATCTCATGGTCGCAGTGAATCATAAAATCCCATTGGATCTTTGCATTATCATTTTCGATAATATCTTCGGGTTTATGTTCGTACCACTCATTTGCAGTGTCGAGTCCATACTTGGTGCAAAGGACAATCCTCGCGATATTGTCATGACGTGTTTTATATACTTTCTGGGCTAGCGGTGCAAATTGACTGGTAATATGCCATATGGTTTCACAATTTTGTCAACAGATTCTGAGCTTATCACTTTCTCATGTGTTGTCTTTTCTGTATTTGATGTAATTGGCTTTAATGCTAGCTGTTGGGCAGCAGAGATTAGAGCCTCCGTTTCCGGTTTCAAATCACATTTAGTCATCCATAGCCATTTGTTTTCACTATCTGTCTTATCTTCAGCATCCTTATGAAATTGTCCATACATTCTTTTCTATACCCACCTATTTCCAGTTTCATTCATTAGCAAGTGCTTGGACAGTGCTTTATCTTTGCAATCTTCCAGCCTACACAAACCTAACCTGCTTACTTTCAATAACAGCGGTTCTGTGGCATTTTTTACATCCCATGCTATGTTGTTTTCTTCTGCTTTAATGTGTGTTCGCATCCAATCAGTTCTCTTCCCCTATCTGTCTTGGTACATACAGTCTGTCTGTGTTACTTTTTGGGTGGAGGATCCCATATCTAGTCAGCAGCTTCCTTGTCTTTCTGTCTAAGCTGTTTAATCTACTGTTCATGCGATTACCGACTAGTGTTCATACGATTACTCCTGCTCCATATCTAAGGAGTGAAACCGCCTAGGTGTTGATAGCTTCAATCTTATTATGTCCGCTTAATTTCGGCTTCAGGATCAGCCTCAGTCTTCGCAAGTACACCACCTTATATTTTTTCTGTCTACTAATTCGGTATCTCTGCACTCGATATTGTGGATTCCTCTAAAAATAAAAAACAGAAAGAAATCCCATTGTCTTTATCACTGCCAAATAAATTTTCAATTTCACTCCAATTTTGATTTTGTATACTTTAAATAGATTGTAAGAAACTGAATATGTAAGAAACCACGTTTTCAAAATTTATAACTCAATAAGCATATAAATGTGTATAGATAGATACATAGATAGATAGATGGATACGAATGCCTACCTGGGGTTAAAAGCAAGAGTAACACCGTCCTATTTAGGACCGCCATATTTAGTTGGCAAATATATTTTATGAATAAATGGATTGAGATAAATAGATAGATAGGAAAGCAAATAAATAAATGGATGAAAATTTCAAAATTTAAAATTGGGTAGGGGGTTAAATTTGAGCTACTTAATAAACTTTATAACATTAATTGTTAAATGCATTAATGTTTGTTTCTCATAAAATGGTGCATATTTAATTTACATTTAATTGTTTTCGACTATTTAAGACACACACAAGAGGCAAATTCTTTTCACTTTAATGTTTTTGTCTATATTTAATTTCAGTTTGCATATTTTCGTCAGTTCGCTACAATCTCTTTAAAATAAACACAATCAAAATGTTTAATTGGGAGCGGGGATTTAAGATTTTTAAAAATTTTATTTAAAATTTTTTTTTTTTTTGCATATTCGTAATCTCGACATCTAAACATAAGAATTCGGAATTTTTTTTTTTTAATTCATTTTTCAGCGAGAAGTGCGAAACTGCATTTAGCCCCAGGAAGGGATAGGTATACAAATAAGTTGTAGCGATTGAAGTTTGTAAAGCTGATCGTTTTTGTGCTTGAAAACTATAGATATGTATGTTACTTAAATTATTTTGGGGGGGGGCAAATTTAACATGCTCAAAGAAAATTGTAGATATTCCAGTCTTTGGGAGTTATTTTTCCGTTGTCTTGCTGGGTTGTATTGATGTTTCTGTGTCTTCAGCTGCTGACTGGTCAGAGCAGCGAAGAACAAGTCCAGCCGCTGCCAAGGATGGCACTCTTCTTCTTCTTCTTCTTCTTCTTCTTCTTCTTCTTCTTCTTATTATTATTATTATTATTATTATTATTATTATTATTATTATTATTATTATTATTATCATCATCATCATCATCATCATCATCATCATCATCATCATCATCATCATCATCATCATCATTATTAGTATTATTATTTATGTTAATATTATTAAGTCGGTGAGCTGGGACAATCATTAGCATGCCAATTGCTTAGCGATATTTCATCTTCCGCTACGTTCTGAATTCAAATTTGCCATTCATCTTTTTGGGGTCGATAAATTAAGTACCAATGAAACAATGGAGTTGATGTAATCGACCAGTTCCTTCCCCACAAATTTCATCCGTGTACCAGTCAATTCTACGGTATTCCAAAGATACACAAAGTGAAAAAATATGTAGCCCATGGAAGACAGCCGCAGATATGATAATCACAGTCCCTACTCCTAAAGACCTCAAATTGAGACCTATAATAGCAGGTCCCGCATGCGAAACGCACCGCCTCAGTAATGTTTTAGATACCCTCTTAAAACCATTCCTCAAACATGTCAAAAGCTATATAAGGGACGACCTGGATATGCTCAATCACCTTCCTAAAACAATAAACAAAACACCCTACTAGTTTCCTTCGATGTAGTCAACCTCTATTCCAATACCCCACACAACCTAGGAATAGAGGCAATTCAATTCCGGCTAAAGAATTACGCCAACGAACTCCCACATCGCATCAAAAAGAATTCATGATAGAAGGGCTAAAATTAATCCTGGAAAATAATTACTTTGTCTTCAAAGACAACTTCTACCGACAAAAATCGGGACTGCGATGGATACGAGAATGGCCCCCTCCTTTGCTAACCAAGTCATGGGATATCTAGATATTAGTCTTTATCGTAAGGTTCTAGAAAAATACGGCAGTCCATTCTGCCTCTACATAGAAAATAACTGGAAGAGATACCTGGGTGACTGTTTCATTCTTTGGCATGAAAATATAGGGAAACTTAAATAATTCCAAGCACTCATAAATGAACTTGACGTAAACATTCAATTCACATAAAATATATCCAGCAGCAACTTCCCTTGCTCGACATCCTCATTAAGAAACCTAACAACATAATAGAAACAGATATATACTATAAGCCTACAGACTCCAAGCAATATCTACCGTCCAACTCATGCCACCCCAGACACACCAAAATGAATATCCCCTTCAACTTAGCAAAAAGGATATGTACAATATGTATAATGCAAATACCAGAGACACACGACTACATGAACTAAAAGATACACCCATCACCAGGAACTACCCACCTTCACTAATTGACATATGCTTTCAAAGTGCCTTCAGCGCACGAAAACATACACAATATACACATACACGCACGCACAAAATATATACACACACCCGCACACGGAAACACACATAAACACACACACACCCGTACCTAACACTCACAATCCCACACACACACGCACATCCACACACATACACACACACGCACACACCCACATACACACACACACTTCTCACCAACACTACACACTCACACACACACGCATACAATCACACACACATGGGCATAAACAACACACGCATATACAATAGCAAACGCACGCACACACACGTACACAGCAACGCACATACACACAACATACACATACACACAAACACACACGCACCCACAGAAAACATACACATACACACACGCGCACATACAAAATACACACACACACGTACACGTACCCAACGCCTACAACCCCACACAAACACGAACACACACACACTCAAATAACCACCTGTTGACCTTCTACCTACACTGTCTATAGCGTCCACTAACCAGTCCTGCTACTAATTTCTTCCACTACGTCATACACACACACACAAACACACTAACAGATAAACCACCAAACCATGCACACACACACACGCACACACATACATACGCACACACACGTTCTGTTAACACACACACACTCGCAGACTCCGCACACGCACAGATATTCATCTCCCTGTTTCACTCTCCTGTCTTAGAAAGAACTTTTCCCCGACCAGCTCCTCTTCCGGTCTTTTCATAATGTAACCTCGTGGGCATCGGTACCATTTTCCACTTTCTCCGTTCTTCCATTCTCCGAACTTTCCATCTTTCCGACGAAGGGCTACGCCCGAAACGTCATACACTCTCTCTTTCCTTTCCTGAGCGTCCAATAATACTATCCATATCACGTCCCCACTTTGTTGTTTTTTTGCTTTTTTGTTATTGCATTTTTGAACTATATATATATATATATATATATATATATATATATATATATATATATATATATATATATATATATATATATATATATATATATATATATATATATATATATATATATATATACATATATATATATATATATATATATATATATATATATATATATATATATATATATATATATATATATACATATATATATATATGTATGTATATATATATATATATATATATATATATATATATATATATATATAGATAGATATATATATATTTATATACATACATATATATAAATATATATATATATATATATATATATATATATATATATATATATATATATATATATATATATATATATATATATATATATATATATATATATATATATATATATATATATATATATATGTATATATATATATATATATATATATATATATATATATATATATACATATACATATATATAAATGAATAATAATAGATGTGTGTATAATATCTGAATACTCATCTGTTATTATACTTTTATATTTGGTCTTCGTCTTCGCTAATCGTGCCATGCGGACATTTATTGTGGTTTTAGAGTCAGGATTTGACTGCTATTTTTTCAGCGTGGTGGTATCTCTTCATACCCTGTATTATAATTTTAAATAATTTTAAATAATTTTATATATATATATATATAGGTAAGTGATAGGTTTGCCTCGATCCTTCAGGGGTAGTCTGAAGCATCCAAGCAACCAGGGGATGTTTAAATCCGGAGGCTCTCCAGGGATCACCTGTATGGGTACCGTCTTGGGAAGAGGGCATCCAGAGGCAGGTAATATGTTGCTTAAACCGTAGTTTATGTATTTACTTGGAGAATGGAGCAACAAATACAAGAAAAAGCATTTTCGTTGGACTAGATAGCCGTTGTTTTATTATGTGGAGCGCATCCAGCAATCACAAACATCACGTGGAGATGCACTTGACTGAAACTGGAACAATGTTCTTAAATAGCACCCACCCTATATCCCCTTACAAGAAGACCAACGCAACAACTAAAACGTAAGGCTCTATTTACCTATCACCACTATCACACCACCACATATATTACACCTAATAATTACTTCTCCTACATTTTGCACACCACAAACTTCGAATATACCCTTCAACACTCTGAAGAGATCGGCCAAACTACTGGCTGCATCGAAACGTACGTAAGTGACTAAGACATAATATACAAAATGACTCATTACATAACCTAAACCTCCACACTGACTCATTTCACAAGCTCCACATAATAAAACAATGGCTAGCTAGTCCAACGAAAATGCTTTTTCTTGTATTTGTTGGTCCATTCTCCAAGTATATATATATATATATATATATATATATATATATATGCGAGTAAACATAAATACAAAAAAGGTGGGTTTTTTTGTATGATTGTGTATAGAGGAATATATTATTTTGCTTAAAAGAGTTCCAACACTGTCTGTTTTTTATGTTTTATTTATATTCCTGCAGAACTAATGTGGGGTATAGAATATGGAATATACAATATATAATATGATATACAATATACAATATAAAATAAAATAAAATAAAAATGGATGGCACCATGAAAGAAAGTATTGAATGTAGATGAAATATTGAGTGTTCAATATAAAGGATCAAATATATAAATATATAAATATAAATATATATATATAAAGGCGACTCGAGTTTCAGGGCTATTTCTCTTCGTCATGGCCGGTATGACAGACTTTAACAGACTGTCATATATATATATATATATATATATATATATATATATATATATATATATATATATATATATATATATATATATATATACGACATGCTTCTTTCAGTCTCCGTATACGTAATCTACTCACAAGAATTTGGTTGGACCAATGCTATAGTTGAAGGCTGTAACTCAATATTACACGCAGTGGTACTAAGCCCAGGACGATGTGGTTGGTTAGCTTGTTTCTTATTTCTTTACTGCCCACAAGAGGCTATACAGAGAGAGGATAAACAAGGACAGACATACGGATTAAGTCGATTATATCGACCCCAGTGCGTAACTGGTACTTATTTAATCGACCCCGAAAGGATGAAAGGCAAAGTCGACCTCGGCGGAATTTGAACTCAGAACGTAGCAGCAGAAGAAATACTGCTAAGCGTTTCGCCCGGAGCGCTAACGTTTCTGCCATCTCGCCGCCTTACCACACAGCAACGACTGTATATATACAGAGAGAGAAAGAGAGAGATAGATAGATAGAGAGAGAGAGAGAGAGAGAGATAGTGAGAGAGAGAGAGAGAGACAGACAGACAGACAGACAGACAGACAGACGGACAGACAGACAGATATGTTAACGCCAGATTACGTGGGATCACCGATACTAATTGTTGTTAAAGGAAATTGTTGACATACTCCTTCATCAGCACAGTACCTTATGTTATTAAACACATAATTAATAGCATCAAACTTAAGCGAGCAGCTCGTAAACCATTCCTCGACTGTATGTCTATAGTTGTTGGTGTTCGTATGACAAATGCGTTGGCGTATTTGTTTATATGCTACCGGAAATGTCCCTCAGTAACAACAGTTAATGTGAAACTACGATAATATGCTAATAGCATTCCCTGGTAAATAAAAAAAAGCACTGTGGGATTTATTCAAGAAAAAGAAACTTGCATATATTTTAGTTAGTTCATGTATTTCATTTAAAATCGCAGGAAGTGAATTCGAAAAACTATTTGTTAAAAACAAGCATGTCTGTCTATTTCCCTCTCCCTCCCTCTCTCTCTCTCTCTCTCTCTCTCTCTCTCTCTCTCTCTCTCTCTCTCTATCTCTCTCTCTCACTATCTATCTATCTATCTATCTATCTATCTATCTATCTATCTATCTAGCTGTCTATATATTCCTCTCTCACTATATATATGTTATATATGTATGTATATAGCCATGAATGCGTAAAGGCATGTCCGCCATCAATCTCTCTCTCTTTATATATATTTATAGATAGATAGATAGATAGATAGATAGATATGGATTTCTTGTTGATCTCATTAACGGAAAAGACTGTTCGTGAAATTAATATGCATGTGTACTCCTAACATATTTCGCTAGCTCTTTGAAATGCAGGTACTACTCACTTTTACCAGCTGAGCGCACTGGAGCAACATGAAATAAAGTGTCTTGTTCAGGGATACAACGCGTATTTGAAAATTGAAATTGTGAATTTACGATCGTGAGCCGAATATCCTAAACGCTAAGCCACACGTTTTCACATATACCCTCATACGTGTGCATACAAAATTATATACATACATTCAAGGGGCCGGGAACAAAAGGTGGAGGAGTTGCACTTGCACCCCTGTAATTTTTATGGGGTGCAAAATTAAAATTTGCACTCCTTACATACCTTTGCCAGGTACAGAAAATTGTGCCTAAAAATTGATCTGCAAAAATTGCTTGAAACTAGATTTCTTCTGAAAAGAAAGGACAAAAATAAATACTAAAGAAAATGATGAAGCTGGTTGTAAAATTCTAAAGGGAATGTATGACCTGTTTCTAAACAAAAGCAGAATCAACATTGAAGGCATACGGCAATAACAGCAGCGGCAGCATCAACAAACAACCTGACCTCTCTATATCTTTCAACGATTCTGTCAGTTATTTGTCAATGATGTCTCTAAAGATTGACCACATGGTTGAATGGATTTGACCGTTCGACCTCTGTCTAAAAATAAAGACCCTTTCAAAATGGTTGGTCAGTGAGATCGGTTTTTCCATTCAGGCTTAAGGAACAAATTTATTTTGTCAACAGAACAAAATTATTTATTTTCTCTTTGATATCTTAACGCTCATTGTAACAATGCTGAGCTTTTTCGGGATTATCTGTCCCATGTAAGTTGGGATTTCCCCTTTTTGACCATGATCTTTCGTTGCTTATTAAGATTATTTTCCGTGTAATTCAAATCGACTATCAATTCACGTACACACACGCACACGCACCCCCCCTCACACACACACACGCACGCACACATACACACACACAAACACACGCACACCAGACACACACACACACACACACACACACACATGTGCATAATTCTTTTATAAAATCTTTTGAACTTTCGAGACATTGGTCCAAATGAGTGAAATATCCGTTCTAGAAGAATTTTTCAAAAATAATTTTTGAAAAAACGATTTCAAAGAAAACAATTAATCATAAATGATAGCATACCAACGCCGAAATTACCTAATTTGCGGAGTTCCAACAAGAAATGTATTCGAAAATTTCAGAGTAACCTATATGAAAGAAACAAAATAAGCTATACTGATGGTCATGCTTGATTAGTAAAAGTTTAGAAAAAGCTGTTTGGGTTAATAAAGATTTTGAGGCCATTGTCAAACATAAACATTCTGAAAGACATGAAACCTTTGATAGATCTTAAAACATTTGGGAATATTTCCATAAACTTACAATTACATTCATATTAATAAAAAAAAAACAGAGCATACAACAGTGTAATAAAAGGTTAGAAAATACGGATCCATTCTGCGGTATTAGATTCATGCAGTTATTTTTTTCGGTCGCCATAAATTATATTGTGGGAGTCATTTTGAATCTAAAAGATGCAATAATCGTGCACATTATAAAGAGCTCTTATATTTAATCAGTAAATATGACTGAAAATTTGAAAGCCGTCTTTATACAGTTTCTTTTCACAGGTCTCTCAAACAGAATTCAAAATGATTTTATTGATGCAGTTCAAAAAGTTATGTTGGTTGAAAATGAACTGAAGCAGCTATCCTTGTAGATGAAACATCCGATGTATCTAACTATTCACAACTGTTTCACATTATGTTACAATGGATTGTGCTATTACAAACGATTTATCGGTTTTAATGATGTTAGTTCCGATCGTTCTGCAAATGTTCTATCTGAGCACGTTCTAAATGCATTGAAACGTGGAGGTGTGCAAACAAATAAATTGCACTTACGTATGATGGTGCCACTGCAATGGCAGGGCAATGAAATGGGTTGCAGTCAAAAGTAAGCGAGAAATATGAATGTGCAATCTTCGTTCATTGCAGTGCTCATGTTTTAAGTTAAGTTCTTTAGCAAGCATACTCTGCTATAAAAGAATGCTAGATATATTTTTCATCCTTTTTGTAATGAATGGATTGGCTGCATTTGTGTACGAAATCACCTAAAAGGGCTACTGCATTAGATAACATAGTTAAAAAGATTTCCCAAAGCTACAGCAGCTAGATGGAAATATTACTTACGTCTTGTTCTTGCTATAAAACAAAATTGTAATTTCATAGTCAGCCTTTGTGAAGACGTCATTAACAATCCTGAGGCATGGGATGAGACCACAATATTGTTTTCTATTTGATTCTTACATAATCTAAAAGCACTTGATTTGTTATTTTCATGAGAAGTATTTAGTGACATATTTTCGTTCATTGATGTCTTATTTAACATCCTTCAAACTAAAAGTCATGACATAGTATATAGTAAAGACCAAATAGATAAAGCTAGAAACCATGCTCGAAAATAAAACTCGATGATTTTTCAATATTTTATATAAGGGGGAAATATGGAATCGATGCAACAATCGAAATTAAGAGATTCAGTTAATAACTCTATTGATCTTAACAACATTATAGAAAGTTCTATAACAAAATTATTGACACAATAGTCGACCAATTAAATACGTGATGCTCATCCTTAGAAGAATTTAAATTCATAGACCATTTCAATTTCAGCAAGTGAGGAATATCACAAACAATTTCCATAAATATATGTATGGATATATGCATATATTTATATATTATTTATATTATATGTATTGCTTCAAGGTCCGCTGTTAATTTTACACTGTGGGGTGACCGTAGTTGGAAGCTGTAATCCAGGTAGCTGAGGATGAATGTTCTCCAGAGGACCAGCATGGTTTTCTCCTCTCTGGTCGTTCTCAGAATTAACCCAGCCAGCCGTTTCTACTTTGTTGCCACCTTGGTAATGTGTACTTTGAAAGAGACATCATCACTTCTGTCGACACACAGGTATGCATTGATTTAAGTTCTTAGATTGTAATCCCCCCTGGGCCAGTATACTCAGTAAGATTTTCGTTCAGTTTCGGAGACTGGTATCGCAGGGCTGGAATTATAGGTGCGCTTCCGCACAAACACATAACCAACGACGTAGATATAGCAGACTGAGTAGAGATTTTAGCTAAAAGGAATGCCTTTATTAGCATCAGAGATCATAAGCCGAACTTTTCGTCGAGCTTTAAGTGGCGCTTCTTTAACCCAGCAAAACCCGCGATCGGTCTGGCGAGCAAACACATACTGCGAAATATCAACAGCAGCAGAAGAGCTACCAACTTCTACCTATGGCGTAGCACTAATGTGGTGATTGCATAGTTTAATATCAACAAGGGGAGAGGTAGAGCAAGTTTCACCCAGTTTGACATAGTCGATTTTTCCCCGTTTATAACAAAAGGGTTACTGGTCAAGGCACTTTGAATTTGCTAGGGGCTTCACTGACAGCATCAGTGCTGTCGAATAAATGTTCGACTTGGTTCAAGCATTCCGACCCTGTAGGCTCCTTTGGTGTAGCAATGGAGCCTACGATAGCACTGACGTATGCGACCACACCGGGTTATATGTCCTCGACACCATTAAGGAGTTCCTCTCTGTCTTATTTGGTCTCTACAAAGATGACGCCCTGGCTATCTCTAGAGGAGCCTTAGACAAGCTTACGAAAGAGCGAATTAGCACCCTTAGCTTTTTGAGACGGAAACTTTCTATCGAGACTAATCTCACCACAACAGACTTCTTAGGTGTCATGCTCGACTTTGGTTCTAAAAACATACAGGCCCAGATAAGTGGCTGACATACACCAGATAAGTGGCTGACATACATTAATACAGCCTCCTACCACCCATTGACTGTGTTCAAAAACTTGGTGAAGTGTGTTAGCAAAAAGATCACGAACCTTTCCACTAGCCTAGAAATAGTTGATGCCGCAGCCCCCTACTATAACGAGGCACTAGCTGCTAGCGGATTTGGGGATCTAATCTCCTAGATGCCGTGTCCTAGCACACACAGGAGGAAACATCATTTGTGTTGCACCCCACTTTTCCCTCAACGTAAAAATGTGTTTGTAAGATATTCCTTAGGCTAGTAGATAAACGCTTCACGCGCTCACATAGGTACGAACGCATTTTTAACAGGCACAACCTTAGGATCACTTATAGCTGCGCCCACAATACTGAAAGCGTTTTGCTTAGCACCACAGGCGGAGGCGGAATGCTCATGCATGGACTACAACATATGTCCAATGTGAGGCCATTGCGAAACAAAAGGACTCGTCTATGAAGCTGCTAATAGCAGCAACAACAGCATCAGCAGCTACCCCGACGACTAACACAGTAGCAAGAATGTCACTAGGAATAGAAGTAGCAGCAGATATACGAAGGGAACTAGCGACAGTACTATCGGCATCCACAACAACATCAACGACAGCAATGGCAGTATCCCTAACAGAAAAAGCAGCAGAACTGACGCAAATGATAATTATAACAACACTGGCAGCACCACCCACCATGACAGCACCTACAACACCTCCAATAACACCAACGACGGTGGCCGTAACACCAACAACAGCGCCACTAGTGTTGATGTCATGTCTACTACGCCAGCAGTAACATTACCAACACCATCACCACCCTCAACGACACCAATAATAACATCAACAGCAGCAACAAAAGTGTTAGCAGCAGCGTCACATCGAATGCTCCGGCAATATGTTCAAGCAACGCCTCTCCAACTACAAATACTCTTTCAGGATATCGGAAAGGAGATACGCTACGACATTAGCCAGCCATGTACGACTGATGGACGAAGGAAGTCTACACGTAGTATCATGCAGAATCCCAGAAAGTCCAGGCTCTGGATATAAACACGACCAAGTGTTGTAGATTCTGCATAGCCGAACATCCTTCACTTCAGAATGGAAATCTTTGGACCTTATTTGCAGGTCAAGAATTTCCTGTTGGCGTTCATGAATCCACGCGATAACAGAGTCGATTACGAATAATAGCCGAACGGAGATAATCTCCTGTTGTTGGCAGGGTAGCGAAATCATTTCCTCCTCCATTTTCTAGAGAGGTCACTTGCTACAGAGGCCCTGTGCCAAAAGGTTGCGGGGTCTGATGAAACGCTGTAATGCTAAAAGCTTTATGGACCTGAAACCCAGGGTAATACTATAAAAGTCTATAGTATAGACCGACCTTATCTTTATTTTATATGTGTGTGTGTGTGTATGGATCTATGTATGTACGTACATATACATATATATATATATATATATATATATATATATATATATATATATATATATATATATATATATATATATATATATATATATATATATATATATATATATATATATATATATATATATATATATATATGTATATATATATATATATATATATAAGTATGTATATTTACACACACACATACATGCACATGTGTATTCGTAATACGATTCCACAGATTTTATCGACCATACGCACTTACAAGGCATTTTCGGTTATCGCTTTTGTTTCTATTTTATCTTTTCTCAGAGACAAAAAAATGTGCGTATGACCATTTATAGGGCATCCGATACTGGTGGGAGAGAGACGGACAACGGTGTTGTCAATCAAGAGACATAGCCGAAGCTTACAACAAACTGCTATTTGTTTATATCACCGCAGATACAATGTAATAGAGTCAAGTCTTAATTCATTAAAGTATATTCTTAGACTTCGTTACTAAGACTAGAATTACAACTGAAAACGTGCAGTCACACATAATAATTCATAGCTATTTTCGACAATGTAATGATGTTGTTCTAATTCTTACTCAAACTGAATTCTTTTACATTCATCGGACATTTACATAAAGAATTTCATATAGCTAATTCTAACATTATGTAAGGATGTTGTTACTTAAAAATTGACCTTTGTAAATTGACTCACAATTTCTTTCTAGAAGTAGAATTGTTTCAGCTACTTTAAGTTAAAATTTGAAAGGAAACAAGAAAAACACGACTGAATACGGAATGCGTAAACATCCATAATACAACTGTTGTCTTTGTTTATAGAGATTCAAAGAAAAAATAACACACACACACACACACACACACACACACACACACACACACACACACACACACACACACACATACAAATGTATGTTATTCAATGGGTGTTGTGTGTATATCTGTGAGTGCCCACAGTTTCGACACATTTGAAATGAAGTGTGATATTGGTAATTAGAGAATCCTATTCTATTAAGTAGGAAAAAAACTCGATATTTTCTCAGGTTTAAGTCTGTCAGTGTTATTAACTGTCTTGTAAATATATAACAGCTCGAAACATTGATATTTCATTATTTTCATGTGTGTGTGTGTGTGTGCGTGTGAGTGTGTGTCTATGCTTGTAAGTGTGTGTACGCATTATGGTAATATATATGTGTATCCATATGCGTGTATACGTATGTATATGAGCGTGTCGTAATTCTGCCTGTAAATACACACACACTCACTCACACACACACACACACACACACACACACATAGACCTTATATATATATATATAAGGTCTATGTGTGTGTGTGTGTGTGTGTGAGTGAGTGTGTGTGTATTTACAGGCAGAATTACGACATATATATATATATATATATATATATATATATATATATATATATATATATATATATATATATATATATATATGGTCTATCTCAAATGATTCTCTATATGCCTCAGATACAGCACTGAAACTTATGATGTAATCGGAGACAGAAAATAGGTAATAAGTGTACATGCAAATGTCAGGAGTTATTAAAACTTTTTCAGCACCTCTTACAACCCCTTAACTATCCACAAACATACTGCTTAAATAATAGCTAAGTTTAGTTGGTGTAACACTACTGGATAGAGCAGCTTTATTTATTAAACATTTTCCTGACCGCTGGTAAGTACATATTTATTGCTGATAGGTATACTGTATTTCGATTTGCATTCATAATAATCTACGATCTTTATTAAATGTTTATACGTCAATATTGTGTCCTACATTCTATCAGCAGTACGCTGTTTCCATTTCCTTTTTTCTTAGTGTATATTTACAGATTTTCTACAGAATTTAGAGACAGCAATGAAAGTTACGAATTTGACTGTGTAAATAATGCAATCAAAGGTAGAAAATTTGGTAATGAGTGTATTTCATATTTCAAAGGTTATTTGCATCTTTTTTCAGTATCACATCCAATCCATTAACTATCCATGAATACGTTGCTTAAATAGTATTAATCATAAGTGTCCTTGTAGTTTCGCACATGTTTGAAGTGCTGATAATTGTGAATAAAATTAGTTAGAGTGAGGTTATTACATGAAAAATAATAAAAATATTTATTCAAAAATGATTTTCTATTCACGGTATCTTTGTACCGAAATTTTGGTAGTGATCCTGTTAAATATGTTTGTGTGCTTGGTGTGTCTGCTTGGTGTGTGTGCTGGGTATGTGAGTGTTTGTGTGTGTGTGTGTGTGTGTGTGTGTGTGTGTGTGTGTGTGTGTGTGTGTGTGTGTGTGTGTGTGTGTGTGTGTGTGTGTGTGTGTGTGTGAGTGTGTGTGCTGGGTATGTGAGTGTTTGTGTGTGTGTGTATGTGTGTGTGTGAAATGCGACAATAATGATCTAAAATAACTCATACCGATTTATCTTTTTGTCGGAATGGCTGCCAAGCCCTCAAACCACAACGGAATCTCCGAGGTCCGTGGAAGTAAGCAAAGGTGAAGATATCTTTAAAACAGTCGCCTGGTCTAAGCGCTTACAACAGGGTAGACCCTGCGAAAGACAGTTACGCTACATGATGGTGGTTTTAAACCAGCTGACGGGGAAAGTCGCGTATATAGTTCAATCCAACAATGCCCAGGGTATTAAAATTTTCTATGCAAAATTTTCTATGCAGCTACAAACCAACTTTATTGCAGCCTAAATCGTCTTACAATCCCAGTTTCGAAGGAATGGCTCCCGCATCATGGCAATAATTTCAATGCTTTTCAAGTCATATTTCAATGTGATGAAGTTAAATGGTAAAGATTATGAATTTCGTATATATTTAAAATCCACATTATTACGATAATGTAGACTACTAACCTGTTTATACATAAAGTTATTCAGTAAATTAAAGGCTAGATTGAATATAGCCTTTCTCCATCGATTGTGAAAAAATTTGTGCCACAATGTAAATCTTCCTCTGTACAATTTAATGAATTTTTCGAACTTGCTGTGTTATTTCAGCACACGTTCATTGAAATCAAGTCTAACGTGAGGTTTAAAATGGTTATAATCAAACTGGAAATCTCGCAAGAATACTTGTAAGATAGTAGATTCGCCGAAGCTGCCAAAAGTTATGTTGATGATAAACCGAGTGACATGTTCATTCTGCTGCACAAGAATAGCAAGTGTCCTTCTGAGCAGCATTTTCTCTTCAATAAATTTCATTCAAAATGATTTGGTCGACCAGATAGTATAGCAAAGTCTATGTTCTGCACATCTGGCGTAGCAGTTTGAACGCAAGACCACATATATTGTTAACTGTAGAACCACACCTAAATGATTCGATAGAACAAAGCAGATTAAGGATATGTATAAATGACAGGCAAAAATACTTAGGTCAAGTGTTCCTCATGTCAAGACAGCGTATTATGCTTCTGTTTCAGGAAAATATATCACCGCGGACCTAATGTTGGTTTTCCAGTTTACATTTAGAAGCATAACAAATTCGATTAAAAGACGTACGAGAAAACATCCTAAATTATGATTGCTGAAGATTTTACATTCGTGGGTTATATGTATCCCATTCGTATTGTATGTATTATTGTACCGATTCAGCAAGTGAAATATAAAGTATTTGTTTACAAACACTTTGTAAACGTGTTCATATAAATAATCCTTCATTGTCCTAATCATTATACGCTATTGATGATTTTGTTACTTGAATATATAAAAAAGATGCAAGTTCCCTTCCCTTGGCAAAATGATCATTGTTTACTGAAGATTAAATCTAGGAATTCATTGTCTAATGGAGTAGTAAGGGCAATAATTTGACAGAATCATTTCAGTGTCGTACAAACTGCTTTGACGTCCTTTTTCCGAGTCTTTGTGTACTAACTTCAATTCCTACCGTGTTCAACGTTGCTTTTCATCCATCTGGCGTCGACGAAATAAAGAGCCAATCAGGTTTGATTCCTACATTCAAAACTACCGGCCTTGTATCTAACATAGAAAAGAATTATTCTGGTTCTTATTTCAGTATTTCCAACGGTGTACCTATACATATATAATCTATTTCATATACCTCGAAGAGAATGGATCAGAATTAATTACAGTATTTTTCAAAGTTTTCTGATTTTCTGTAGATTTCCGAAAGAACAACCTATATTGGTCATTCCTAAGTTTGGAAATTAGATGCAGCAAATAATCACCAGTATAGAATCTCATGTGAATAAATAGAATTTCTCATTAGTTCATAGAAATTGTTATATACTCTACAATTTGGTCGATATCAAGAATGCTTATAGCACTAAAAAAAAAAAAAAAATCTTAGAATATTCGATGCAATGCATTTTATTGTTAGTTCAAATCCCGGTTTTGTTTTTTTATCCTTTCATGTTCAAAATGTGGTTGGATAATCGTTGCCAGAAAAAATTTGGAGAGAGATTGCCTAATGGGAAAGAGAAATGGGGGAATGATTCTAACTTCGAATTTAACCATGTACATCGGTATGAATGTCTCCTTGGTTGGAGAACCCATACCCCTCCGATCATCTGCAATATTGAAAGGTACCTCTGCTCAGCCAAGCAACATAAAATTTTGAAGATAGTTCTTTATATACCAACTGGTTTTATACGATGCATGTCGATAGTTTCCATTACTGGAATGGTGCGTGTAGTCTATTTTCAACGAGGAAAATGTTAAGTTCATTCATTTTCGATTAAAATACCAAGAATTCGTCAGATGCTCGTCAACTGTAATTTTCAGATATAAATTTAGCTATGCTATCTAGTCTTATAAGATGCCCATGGCTGGTTATAGTGATTTGTTAGGTTATGGGACGAACATATTTTCAGAGTGTTAACAAAATGTGGGAAGATTTTTCTGTGCATAAAGTCTTTCATGTAAGCAGGCTAAAATTATTGTTCCATGTACTAGAAAATTATGACGCGTATTTTAGCGCTGGAGGCAGTAATATATTTAGTTTAATTTTTAGTTGAACGAATTTATCTTTCTTAATTGTGATGAATGTTGCATTAGTCATGATATATGGTAAACATATTTCATCAATTATATATATTCATTTTTGTCAATGAAAACAAATTACAATATTTGTACTACTGTTTAGTTGTTGCACGTCCTGCTTAACTTTTTGTTATGCACGTTGCTATTGTGTTTGTATTATTCTTTCTTATATTTAATATAGTTTACTTATTTAAAAACTCACAGATGTTCGTAAAATATATAGGAACATAGTACATCCTAAATGAAACAAAGAAGTGGTTCGTGTGATCATTTCATTGCTGATATGCACCGTGTGAAGAGATATGCATTGTGCGAAAGAAGCTTTAAATCAACACCTTTTTGACATTAATTTCAATTATCTCATGATAATTCTGCGTATCATTTCGGTAAATCTTTCACGTGATAAGATAAAAAGAAAGAAAGAGAAAAGAGGGAGAGAGTAAAGAGGAGAGAGTAAAGAGGAGAGAGTAAAGAGGAGAGAGTAAAGAGGAGACATGTAGTAGGGGAAACGTAATATTTATTACATGGTTTAAAAAATTATTTGTATGTTGTGATATAGAGGAGAGTTAGTATAATTTTAGCAGAGGGGTGATATTCTGATGGCGAGATGGAATAAAAGCAGAGAGAGACAGAAATGGTGTGGGTGGGGCGATTGTGAGCGCATAGTGAAATTGAACTGAGTAACCTCTCACTTAACGCATGCGCATAAATGCAGTTCCGTGAAATATTCGCACTTATTTACGGTGTCATATGTACGGTGAACATCCTTAAGCTTATTAAGCATATTCTTAAGTTTTTATACATGGTCAGTTATATGTTGCATTCTCAAGGGCTCACAAATGGTCTGATGTGAGAGTTATCATCACTCACAAACAAGGGAAACGAAGAGGAAGTACGTACATGAACATAGTCTGCAAAGAAGTATTGTATTGAAAGTTGTTCGCAAATTGAAATGCGTATTGGCTCTGACCCGTCACTTTGGCCTATAAGTTACCAACGATATGATTTTCAGACTATTGCATTAAATTGTTACCCCCGTGAAATTGTGACCCCCTATATTTTACGTATGAAAATATTTTTACTATAAAAATTTTGATTTCTTGATATGAAATTGTGATTGTAAATTTTTAAATGTAATTCTTTTCTATTTATAGGGAAAATAGAAAAATAAGAATGAATAGTTATTTTATGATTGTTGTCTATAAAATTGATCATAAAGTATATAAACTATATATATATGTTCGTGTGTGTGTATACATATATATATATATATATATATATATATATATATATATATATATATATAAAGTGCATTAAGTAATCATCGTATTCCAATTTCCTTCACTTTTCAATGAATAGCAGAAGACCGACTATGGCTTGATAAAACTACAACACAATCTACACTCACAGGTTTTCTGGATTAATTTTTCAGGAATAATCCAATAGACTTACTATTAAACCCGTGAAATATTCACGGATCCCACTAATAGAAATAAGTTTTGTAAAGAGGAAAATTGGCGTTTGTGAAATGGATATTTGTGCTGATACCATACCTCATCACCAACTAAAGACTATGTATATAAATATTAACATTGTTTGTAGAATGATGTGGCACTCCTCTTTGTATGAACATATATTTTCACTGCCACGAACTCGAGAGTGTCCTACAAATATGCAGAATATATTCTGCATTTGTTTCAATAAGGAGCTGGATTATATTTTCAAATGTCTATTTATTTCACACATAATTGAATATCGTCACACATGTGCACACACCACACACACACACACACACATATATGGAGATAGATAGACAAACAGACAGAAGACAGATAGATAGATAGATAGATAGATAGATAGATAGATAGATAGATAGATAGATAGATAGATAGATAGATAGATAGAGGCACACAAGCACTAAGACGCACATACGTACATGTGCATAACCTTTTTCTAAGAGAACTGGCACTCTAGTACGACGACGAGTGTTCCAATTGACCTAATCAACGGAACAAGCTACTAATGTGCAATTGATTGAGCACAGATAGACGTAGCATTTCTGTAGTTCTGAGAATGAGTATGACACAGAAGGTGACAAGGTTGGCCCCTTTGGATTACTGGTACAACTCATTTTTGCTAGTTGAGTGAACTAAATGCACGTGGATTAAAGCGTATGGTTCAAGGATACAACGCGTTGATGGAACTCGAAATCATGTATTTACGATTGTGAGCCGAATGCCGTAACCATTAAGTCATTTGCTTTCACTTTCAAATATGTTATATACATATGTTCGTGTTTAGTGATACTAGGAAGGATTTTTCATATTTCTGAATTAGTCCTTTATTTTTAGTGCAGAACGTTGATATTTTAATTCCGATTATCCATTACATTTTCAATACATGTAGTACCTTATCATTAGAATGAACTTATGGCGCTAATGAGAAATTATTCACGCACTTTACAGTATGCTGTGAAGATCTCGGCAACACTGTTACACATCATATATTTTATTGAACATATATTTGAAAGGAGCTATTGCAAAAGCGTAAAACTATTAAAATTATAAGAGGGGATTCAGCAACATTTTATAGAATTATTCAAAAAATGAAAATAACTATCGAGGGATTAAAATGAGCAAGACACAAAACTAAAAATAATAATGATGATTTCAAATTTTGGCACATAGCCAACAAGTTCAGGGGAGAGGTAAGTCAATTAGATCAACCCAGCATACAGATGGTACTTATTTTATCGACCCCGATGCACAAATGCATCAAAGTTAAACATATCGAGAAATCTATCAGGAATTACCTATTGCCGAATTTATAAGTTCGGCTGTGACAAGTTTATTAGTTCTAACTCTATACCTAATTTACCTACCACGACATTCGCATATAACACTGTTATTAGTACCTCTTCCTTCTCAAGATGATACCAGAAAGCACTTGAGACTTCGATGGACCAATCGATTTAGGAGAACTATTGTCCTCACTAAATACTAAAGGCTAATAAGGGAAGGTGATATATACTTCAAAAGGAAGAATAGATTCGAACACAGTCGTGTCTTTAATATAACATGTTTGAAAGGAAAGATGCTTGTCATTTACACTATTATAAACTTTTTCAACGAAATAGAAAAAAAAAATCGCTGCACATATTAATTCCGGTAAAGCAGATTGAATGTAAAACAGACACGAAGACTTAAGATATAGATAACTTGTCAATGGAAATTCCCCAGTTAAAATAAGACACAGATAACGCAGTAAGTAACGAGCGTTTACTTAATAATATCTCCAGAGTTTTTGATAATGTACAGACTTCGATACCATACCGAATAAAAACCCAAATATATGGAAGCTTCTCAGTCGATACGATGGTAAAATATTACATTCGACACGTTTAAAACTTTTGTAATTTCCTAGAGAACAAACTCATAACTTGAATATCGGTACCAACTTCCTCCGTAAACGAAAAGATGAAATATAGACTCGAATTAGAAGTAATCTCAAGGTCGTTCGTGACTCATAGTATTAAAACAATTCATGACAAACTGTGAGAGATGTTCAACTGTATGGAGAATAAACAAAAATGAAAATAGCAACAGACAAAGCACAAATTGAAAAATAATGATATGTAGACACTTGTAAATGTGATATGACAGAGCATTCGGCTAAAGTAAGAAACATAGCACAGTGTAGCCATAGATATGTTTCTGCGTGTGTCTGTGTATGTGTGCAAACAGGTATGTACATATGAATTAATGTTGCTAACTATCCACGTGGAGCATCGCTCAAAGACTCCACGAAATAAAAAAAAGAACAAAATTGTAAAATACGACGATCTGATTAATCCGGAGAAATGTTGCAATAAACTTATATGCATGTTAACATTTTATTATTTACGTGTTACTCTACACAATAAGCTAGAAGTTATAAGTATATTCTTGAATAACGTGCGTAAACTGATATAATAATACACTTCCTCTAAACAATTTGACTGGCACATTCAGGTCCCGTTCTCTTGTCCACGACCTAATTTAAGCAAAGGGAGTGGCTGTGGGTTCCCTACTCATTTGAGGTATTTTACTCAAAATCAAAATTTCCCCAGTCATAAGCAAACTATTGGAAACATTTGTTTTGATATATTTAATGTGACGGATACGGACAGACCGTGAGCTTCACTTGAAGATGTTGAAAATCAGTTAGTCCGTATATTTATAATCGAACTATAGGTTGTTGCAAGGGTGAATATATTTGCTATATTCATTGTACATCAAAACAAAACTCAAGCAAATCCTTATATTTGCATGGTGACTGAGTTGATGCAAAATCTGTAGTGGAATCTATTCTGAGCCGTATCATTCATGTCCGTTTACCTAACAAAATGAGGAACTCTTATGTGTACAGAAACATCAGCTGATAAGAGCCTTGCTAACAGATTACCTGACAAGACAATAGAAAAATACAAGTATGACGCACTCAAACAGATACAACATTATCATTTCCCTGAACAATATTCAAACCGAAATTACTTATGACAAAAACCACACGTTTTGTGATTACAGAACTTTATATTATTAAACATATAAACCTAAACACAGCATGTATCAAACCGCATAGAATATTTAACGAAAACCAACAAACCAAGATGAAATCAAGCTCAATACGGAAATAGATTTTTTTTTTTTATTTGCATGATGTAAATCGAATTTTTAATGTAAAATAATTCAGATTAAACAAGTGGGTCGTAAAATTTGTGATTCAAACCGTTACAGGTGACATAAATGTATCAGATTTTCTTCTCGTCTAACCTTGTATGTACAAAATTAAGCAACTATAACACAATATAAAATCGAACACGAAACAAAACTACAGAGTGTCCACAAAGTCTGGATACATGTGGATTAGCACATACTTTAATAAATTATTATTTCTTATATTTAATTGTTTATGCTATGATTTTATTTACTCCGTGTACTCACATGGGGATTAACACATACTTTATGAAATTATTATTTATTATATTTAAATGATTATGTTATGATTTTATTTACTCCATGTACCCAGATTTTGTGGACAGTCTGTAGATAGTAAATCATGAGTTGATACATAGTAATATCGTATATAGTGCAACAGAAGCAAAATAAGTTAATATAGATATCTCATATGAGATATAAACACAGAAAGGGAACTTAAGTGTTCGATGATTCTGACAACCGAAAATGACGATATTAATAGTGATGTCAACATTCTCATGATCCATTGTCACATGCTGCAAAGCGTGCAAAAAGCATGACATTACAATCATTGATTCCGGTTAATAAAAGCGCAAATCTTGAAATTCTAATGGATAAATGGACTACGGACGCTATTGTTCCAAGATAGACGTAACACTGCAGATATAAGCACGATAATATATAAGCGTGAACTAACACCAACAGTGAATACCAAATACAATTCAGCAGACACATGCATAACATAGGCATGCAATAAAAAAAGGATATACATATGCATAAGCAAACAAGCATAACTCCATCAAAGCGAACGTGTATAAAATGTGAGAAAGCAAAGAAAATCGTTGGAAATACTACTGATTTTGGGGGAATAGCGTTGATAAATAATTACTTATCTGATTAAACAACTATAACAAAAGGAGCTATAATAAAAATTATTTCTGCGTGTTACAAAAGGCATGTTAACAATTCTCCCTGCTCGTCTTAATGATATAATATTAGTTACAAATTTGGGCGTAAGACTAGCAATTTCGGAGGAGGAGGTAAGTCGACTGCCAGTACTCAACTGGAATTTATTAAGTGCAAATTGAGCACTTAATGGATGATAGGTAAGGAAAACCACAGCAGAATGTAAGGACGTACAAAATGACGCTAAGCATAACAACAACAACAACAACAACAACAGCAACGATGATGATGATGATAATAATAATAATAATAATAATAATAATAATAATAATAATAATAATAATAATAATAATAATGATAATACATTTAATCTCAGGGTGTAATTTTTGCACACCTGCAGAATACAAAGACAAGACTGAGTTGGCATTGGATAATGTGTCGGCATTATCAAATCGAAACTGCTGACAAATGGTACAAGCACCACCCTGAGGCTATAACTGAGGGAGAAAATTTAGCTATTTGGACATCCCAGTACATACAGACCGAACCATCAAAGCTAATAGACCAGATATTGTGGTGAAAGATCCAAACAATGAAGGTTGTTTATTGATTGACATGAGTATACCCTGGGACCATAATATCTCAACAAAAGAATTTGATAAGCTCAGAAAATATGAAGATTTGCTTACCGAAATCGAAAAGATGTGGCATCTCAAGACGTTTACAATACCAGAGATAGTAGGGGCAATTGAAATTATCAAAAAAGGAATTGAAAATTATTTAAGAATTATCCCATGCAAGAAGTGCAAAAAACTGTCTTCACGGATACATTGTATTGAGATGAACATGGTATCTGTGAATTTCCTTCTTTTCTTCCCCTTTATTTCCTTTGGCTACATTTATATGTTTTATTTTTTTCCTTTTCCCTCTATCTTTCTTTCACTTTTTCTCTATCACATTACTTTGTAAATGAACGATATAGTGTGTTTATTTTAATGACCTACCAATATATACAGTGCGTTTCAGGAAGACATTCGACAAGAAAAGGAAACAAATGAAAGATGATAATGAAAATAACAATGATAATGGTTTTAAATTTTGCCACAAAGGCAGGCATTTGGGGAGGAGGAGAGTATTTGTCGATCACAACGACCTCAGTGTTTCACTAGTACTTAATTTATAGATCCCGAAAGGATGATATACAAAAAGTGACCTCGGTGGAATTTGAACTCAGAACGTAGCGGCAGACGAAATATCGCTAAGCATTACGACCAGTGTACTAACAATTCTACCAGCTCGCTGCATTCATATTATTATTATTATTGTTCAGTAGTTTTATTTTTATAACGTGCTTTCACTTCACTACCGAGCGCAGCTCTGTGCGCCTTGGGTATGTGCTGTGGTTTGCTGTGGGGCTCTTATGTTTACTGTATTGAAAGTGTTTTGCGTAGAATGTGTGCAGTACCCAGTAGTGCAATTGTCTGTATGTTATATATATTTGTAAGTCCTGGTGTTTTTGTTATGTATTTGTCTGAATATTTTTTTATTATAACTAACGCACCTACTATGATAGGAATTGTTTCTGTTTTTAGATCCCACATTTGAGTTACCTCTATTTCCAGGTCTTTGTATTTTGAAAGTTTTCCATTTCTTTTCGAGAAACGTTGTCATCTGCTGGTATTGATACATCAATTAGAAAGCATTTTTTTTCTTCATGATATTTGACAACTATATCTGATCTATTTGCCTTAATTTCTCTATCTGTGTGTATTGGCATATCCCAGAGTATGGTTGCTTTCTCGTTTTCTGTGACCTTTTCTGGCGTGTGTTTATACCATCTTTTTTCCGTTGTTATTCCATAGTCTTGGCATAGCTTCCAGTGTATATAGGTCCCAGCTCTGTTGTGTCTGTGAATATATTCCTTCTTAGCCAGGACTGGGCAGCCAGAGATAATATGATTTATTGTTTCTTGTCCATCTCCACATTTTCTACAGTTACTTGTTATTTATTTTTTATTATTATTATTATTATTATTATTATTATTAAAAATAAAAATAATAATAATAATAATAGTAATAATAATAATGATAATAATAACAATAATAATTCTTTCTGAAGTATATGTGCCACTTAAATGCAGCTAACCCCTAAATGTGAATGCTACTGCAGCTTGTAGCCCCAGGAGAACATCTCCTCCAGTTGGCTATTGCCACATTTTCTGTACCCTGTGGGGTTTTGGAAAGAGATGGCATCCTTCGCATCGTCGATCTGACGTGATACGCACGGACCCGGGTTTCCGGGTATTTACCCTTCGTCAGCGTACGACAATCACCGACCTTCGATGCAAAGGGGTCCCAATGCAAATACATATATCTTTTTTGCAGTGACGAAAATTCACTGATCTCAAAAAAGTGTAAACAAGCAATAATAAATCTCTGAATCAGGTGTAAACAGTAGCAGCATGACAACGTGAAGTATATTTTCCACTTAACTGCGGCTAAGACCCAGGAGAACATCTCATCCAGCTGGCTATTGTCACACTTTCTGTGCCCTGTCGGTTTGTGCAAAGGGAAGTCATCCTTCCCATCATCGATCTAACGTGATACGCACCCATGCGGGTTTCTGGGTAAATATAAGTATTTGCATTGGGAGCCCTTCGCATCGAAGATCGGTGATTGTCGTACGCTCACGAAGGGTAAATACCCAGAAACCCGAGTCCGTGCTGTCTTCGAACGAAGAATTGCTATTTATTACTCATACTGAGTACATGTCACGAGGTTGGGCATACATACACTCTCTTAGACGCATGCACATATGTATACATACATTCCCACGTGCATATATATATATATATATATATATATATATATATATATATATATATATATATATATATATATATATATATGGTAAGTAGCTTCCCTACCAACGGCAGGGTTCAGTCCCATTGCGTGGCACCTTGGGTGAGTGTCTTCTACTGTAGCCACGGCCCTTGCAAAGCTTTGTGACTGGATTTGGTTGACGGAAACAGAAAAGGGCCCGTCGTCTCTCTCTCTCTCTCTCTCTCTCTCTCTAAATATATGTGTATTATATACGTATGTACATATATTCCTTTATACGCATATATATATATATATATATATATATATATATATATATATATATATATATATGTATATATACACACATATATATACATATCTATGTATATGTATGTATATATATCCATCTATATATATATATATATATATATATATATATATATATATATATATATACACATATATATACATATCTATGTATATGTATGTATATATGTATATATATCTATCTATCTATATATATATATATATATATATATTGGTATGAATACAAAAATATATATATGAGATTGCTTGTGTGTATGACTAAAATCATTAAAATATGTATGTAAATAAAGTGTGCACGTTTATTAGTTCAATTTTTTGTATGATTCCCACACATTTTGTTGATTTTTGATTTGTGTTTGTGGTCCGTTTTCATTTGTAAATATTTATGTTAGTTAATCGATAAGATATTATAACGTTATTTGTTTACCGTCATAGATCGATGAGTTTGTTGTCCATTATCTGTATCTCTTTACTTATGTTTATATTTTAATTTGGTTTTCCGTTTCTCCCCCCCCCCTTCTCTCTCTCTCCCTCTCTCTCTCTCTAGCTAGCTTGCCTGGAATGAAACTGAATTGAAAATATAAATACTGTTAACGAAACGAAAGAAAACGTAACATCCATTAGGCAAGTGTGAACAAAGAAGCGCAAAACATCTTTCACTCGGCGAAATATAACGCTATCTGAAAGATGGGGGTAAATATAGAATATACCCCGTTCCATCAGAAACAACGTGATATAAAGCGTGAGAAAATATTTACTTTCCACAAAACTAATTAAAGCAAGAGTAATATATGAAAAAAAAAAAAGGAAAATATACGGGAAAATCAAGAAATAAACTGAAAAAATGAAAAAAAAAAATTGAATGAGCTAGAAAAACCTGAAGCAAATACAAACAAATTTAGTGCAAAATAAATAATCAAATCTGAAGTGAAACTGATGTCAGAGGCGAACTATAAAAAACAAGAACCAATAAAAAGTAAGAACAAATAGTTCTTTAAAATAAAGGAACAAATATTATTTCACAAATGAAATAGAAAAGCCTAGAACATCATCTTGAAATTCCATCATCAAGATTATATTATCAAATATCAATTGTATGGGGAAAGTGCTTATTTGATTTACGAGATGTAATGAAAGAACAGAAACTGGAGAGCTCGATAAATGAAACACTACTATTCACATTTTCAAATTCTCGTCGTAGTAGGGAATATTATATATATATATATATATATATATATATATATATATATATATATATATATATATATATATATATATATATATTATATATATTTATATATATATATATATATATATATATATATATATATATGTATATATATATATACATGTATATATATGTATATATATATGTATATATATATGTATATATATATATATATATATATATGTATATATATATATATATATATATATATATATATATATATATATATACATACATATATATATATATATAAAATATATAGTTTTAGGGAAAATAACCAATTTTCAAGAACTCATCGATGAAAATCCACTATCACATATAGAAAAATTAATAATTAAAAGCACGATAAATGAGTATAATATAAAGTAAATTAAATATCATAAGATAAATATAATAAAAAGATTACACGTGTTTCATAACCAATTTTCAAATAGAAAAGAAATTTAAATCGATTAAAATCAATTGAAATTATCGAAAATAAGTTCTATTCAAAAATATAGCTACCCGTCAGATCGTAAGTAGAACAATAATTAGATATATATCTCAACCAACAATAAATACCAAATGAATTAATATGAAATACTTATTATATAATGATAGAAAAATTATTTAAAAAATATCATAATATCAAAATAATAACCTTTCAATAATCATCCCTTCATCCATTATAATATCATGTATATTATATACAAAAAACATCTTACATAAATTATCATTGTTTTAAATTATCATTGTTTTAAATACAAGTTGAACGAAGTTTAAGTTTAAAATAATAATGAAGATAAAATTAGTACATATTTAACCGGTGTAATAGTTAAAGCTATACTATTTAAAGCTAAAGACGTTTATTTAATTATAATTAAAGATCAATTGAATAATAGAAAAATACAAGATTATTTATTTCTACAAACGTAATAATAAAAAATATGAATGAAAAAATTATGAATGGAAAAAATTATGAATGAAAAAATTAGGAAAGAGAAAATTATTAAGAATAAAAGGTTAAACTTTATATATATATACAAAGTTTTGATTTTCAAAAAACTTTAACGATATTATAAACTATAAAGATTAATAATTAATCAAATAATATTAATCAAAAATAATCGAAAATATATCAACACTATTCCAATCGAAGTTCTAATATTATGTTGAAATGAAACTATAACTTCTAAATAATTTAGTGTTAAATAAGTTATCTATTAAAATAATCTATAAAGAACCAAATGAATAGTATAAAAACAAGAATACATATTATTTTCAAATAGTAGAAAATCTTTAGCAAAGTGAAAACAGTACTTATCCAAATTTTTCCGTAATTCAAACGCCTGAGATTGTGTACGTGTACATATGCACATGTATGCATGTGTAAGTAAATGAATATGTGTGTGTTTCAATATATATTCCTGCACTTTAAATTAAGTAAATCATAGTCTGTATAACATATAGTTTCCGATGAGAACATGGATGGTGAATTCGAAGTTTCAGCGGCTGTAGTTTCACCAGAGACTCCGAGTACGTCTGGTTTCAAGACCTAACAGACATTGCTTTTAAAAACTTATATATATATATATATATATATATATATATATATATATATATATATATATATATATATATATATATATATATATATATATATATATATATATATATATATATATATATATATATATATATATATATATATATATATATATATATGTATGTATATACATGTAAACACACACACATAAATGTGTATGTGTGTGTGCTTCATCCCGCCAGTGTAACATGTGTGTCTGCGTATGAATGCATATATATAGACCTTTATAAGCATACTTGCATTTCATGGCCATACTTGTTCAAACATAAAAAAAGAGGAATTACTTGATTTTATATATATATGAATAAACATGTGTGTATGTGTGTGTGTGTGGGGGGGGTACATATATATCATAGTTGTATGCAAGTTTACAAGAACAGCTGAATATATATTTGAAATACTAGAAGATACATTCAGTAGAATAAAACATTTCTTTTATTTTTATAAAAATACGTGGCATCTGTAAAATATATTAATGCATAAATCTATAAATATATGTCTATTAATGTATGTATATGCGTCCGTGTGCACACATTCACAAACTTATACATACACGTATATGTGTAAATATACAAGCATGTGTGTGTGCGTACGCCTGAGATTGTGTACGTGTACATATGCGCATGTATGCATGTGTAAGTAAATGTATATGTGTGTGTTTCAATATATATTCCTGCACTTTAAATTAAGTAAATCATAGTCTGTATAACATATAGTTTCCGATGAGAACATGGATGGTGAATTCGAAGTTTCAGCGGCTGTAGTTTCACCAGAGACACCGAGTATGTCTGGTTTCAAGACCTAACAGACTTTGCTTTTAAAAACTGATAGTCTGCTCTACTGTATTAGATAATCCCTGAATACATGTTTGGCAGTCTTTATATATAGGTATGCATTAATGTCAAACATTAATATACCCATGTTGATTATATAATATACATGCATACATACGTTTAAATACGCGTGTTTTATGTGCATGTACTTAAACTAACAAATATATGTATCAGAATGCCCAACGGTATGCTTGTGTGAGACAACGATATCAGAACAACCTTAGCAATATGTTATACAGTGGTAGACGGACCTGCAGTTCTACCTTTTGTAATGAAGTGGACAGTGGATATTGCTAGTCTGAACTTAACTAAATTTACTTTCATATTCGCTTCGTTTGTGACGAAAACGCACACTTTTCAGCATAAGCCGATACTCACACACACACACACCCACACACACACACACACACATGCATACACACACACATGCATACACACACACACATGCACACACACACACACACACACATATATATAGTCAGTGGATCGTGTATCATGAAATTTAATATGTCTGGTTTCGCATTCATAAAGAGCTTGAACTTATAGGCGACTCGTTAGACTCGAATGGCTGTGACCAAGTAATCTCCCTTTAAGCTGTAGGTTGAAAACCGTTACGCTCTGTTAATTTGTAAAGAAAAGAATAATATACGCTCTTTGAGCTTTAAACCGGATGGGTTAACGTCCTTAGACCGATCCGATCAGTAAATATAATGGACTTATAGAGCGAACGGGGGATCTCCGCCTTTAGGTTGGTTCCGGTCTGCAAATAATTTTTACAGGTCTACTCGACGAATGGAGAGTGCCACGCCTGCAAGAGGTAACGTTTTAAATGCGGTTACGTCTTATTGATCTATAGCCCCTGTTCCCGTTTAGGGCAATGCATCTCACATTCAAAATCTGTTACAAAAAGCATAAACATTCATTTGTTTGTCCCGAATACAAAATCTGGCTTAATCGAAATTTATATGGTTCTTGCGTGATACAAGTCATAACAAATTCAAAATTACCTGGTCTGGATAATACGCAGCCTTACGGAACAGGAGCTTCAAATCGAAGATATGCTGTGAATTATCATGAAAAAACTGAAACGTTTGACTCAAAGAACCAATTATTTACTCACAAGAAACGAGTTGTTAACAACTTGTATACTTGCAGCTAAGTATTTATTATGCAAATACAAGCTTCCGTGAATTTCTTTCTGGTACAGAAAAAATGTTGGTTTACGAAATTTTTAATTACTTTGTTTCTGTGATATATGTATTTGTATGTCTACAAGTGAGTAATTGTACATAAGGGTGCGTGTGTATGTATACATGTGTGTATGTATACATGTGTGTATGTATGCATGTATATATATATATATATATATATATATATATATATATATACATATACATACTCTCTTTACTCTTTTACTTGTTTCTGTCATTTGACTGAGGCCATACTAAAGCAGCGCTTTTATTCGAGCAAATCGACCACGGGACTTATTCTTTGGAAGCCTAGTACTTATTCTATCGGGCTCTTTTGCCGAACCGCTAAGTGACGGGGACATAAACAAACCAGTATCGGTTGTCAAGCAATGCTAGGGGGACAAACACTGACACACAAACACGCACACCCATATATATATACATATATAATACGGGATTTTTTCAGTTTCCGTCTACCAAATCCACTCACAAGGCTTTGGTCAGCCCGAGGCTATAGTAGAAGACATTTGCCCAAAATGCCATGCAGTGGGACTGAACCCGGAACCATGTGGTTGGTAAGAAAGCTATTTACCACACAGCCACTCTTACATTAATATATAATTTGGAGCATATATGTAACTTTATGTGTATAGATGTGCTTACATGTATGCGTCTGCATATTTAGGAAGGATGATATCACCTCCTACTCAATATATTTTACCCACGCGGGGTATTTTGGAACATTATTTAAACAGAAACGCAATTTCACGACTTCATTGTATGGAGTTTATGGAGATTACAATAATATTACCACGAGAAACAAAAATGTAATCAAACGCGTGACCTTGGAACGTCTGTTTTCGTACGTGTTGTTCATAAAGATGCGTGTTACCTTCAAACTTTCGCTTCATGGTTTAAAGCATATTCAGACAATGCATATTCAAGGCATGGATTACAAGTTTACAATTAATGATCGTAAACGACCAACGATGAGAACTAGAAATTGGAGCCTTTGCGGTTATAATGTATCAAGGACTACACTAGATTTATATACAATAAAAGGAGACAGAGGTTATGTATATATGTATATGAATGGCTTTGGCTGACTGTCATCCTGTATTCCCCTTGTTGCTAGCGAAATGGTATATGCTAGCTGTGTGAGAAATTCGTTGTTTTAATGGGGGACCAAACAGGGGATTTCCATTAGAATAAAGTTCTAATTTATGTTCTCGGTAACTATGGGGACTAGAAACAAATACAAACCGCTTTCCAATGTATGCACCCGTCTCCCCATGCGTGCCATTTTTCACGCTAATTCCCACCAGCCGTTTGGCCGTGAACCTCAAGAGAGGAAAAAATACAACAATCGCCTATGTCTAATTCATATTATAGATAAGTACACACAGCACACACACAAACACACACACACACATGCACAAACATACTAATGTATGTACGTATGTGAGTTTTATATATGCATTATATTGTTATATATGTACACATACATATGTGTATATATTTATATATATATATATATATGTGTGTGTGTGTGTGTGTGTGTGTGTGTGTGTGTGTGTGTGTGTGTGTGTGTGTGTGCGTATGTGTATTTGTGTGTGATTTAATTTAGAATGAAAGTTCTGGAGAATTAGTTACCAGGGTAGCCAAATTTCACATAAGCACTTTAAGATATTAGTAACCACACATACACGGGTAATAATTCCAAGGAGAATTGTGACGTGTTTTGCAGAACATAAGAGAAATAGAAAATAGAGACAAACGCACAAAATGTTATTTAAATCATTTATAGCGCTGACATATATGTTTCCATGGACACATTAAAATTAATCCGGGAGAGAAATAATGTGAAATAATGTATCAATTTAATCAGGAAGGAAATTATAAATAACAGTTTTCATTAATAAACCATTGTTACAGATGTAAGAAATTATAATGATATATGAAAAACAAAAGGCGGGTAGAGAACGCTAGTAATTTTAAAATACCGTTAAGGAATTTGACGTCATAGGAGAAGTGAAGAAGAAACAGAGAAAAAAAATTAAATTAGTAATAGAGGAATAAAGAAATAGAAAGGTGAATGACAAATAGAAAGAAATGATAAAAGAAAGAATGGGATTTATGGGACGAAAAGATTAAAGTGAAAGTTACAGATATTAGGCAAAGGGGGCAAATATTATTTGAAATCGCTGAAAGTTTGTTTTAACTAATGTAAACACCTGTAAACGGGATCACAATTACATGTTCTATTCGGACCATAAATGCAAGTAATATAACTGTTAATATTATTATTTAAGGATTGATTATGACTATTATTAATACTATTGTTATTATAGTTATTAAGCGAAGGCCTTTTAGCATTAAGAATATAGTCGTTATGTGAAGAGATAATAGGAGGAGTTTATTAGTGTTGGAAAAACCAATTCTGATACTATGTGAGTTATGAATAGGTAAGGACAACTACTTTTAATTTGTTTGCCGTATGGAATAACAACCCAAATAGTTTTACTAGGTTCCTGCAATTTATTGGAAGATTTCTCATTAAAAAAACTTGGAGATCTTTTTTTTTTTTTTTTCAGAAAAACAGTGGGGAAGTACAGTTACCTCTCTTAGATTGTTTATTTTTCAATTTACTGTGATAAGCTTTTTGAATATTTCGATATAAATAATTATTACATCTTGCAATTGTGGTCCGATTAGAACATGCGTTCTCAACGGAAATTGCAAAATTATAATTGTTGATTATGAGCGCAAAATTACTTCAGGAGCTAAAGAAGTTGTCTATGCTGGTCTTCCCTGCACGGAAGTAAAAAAAAAAAAATAACGCGTAGACAATCATCTTTCTACATAGAAATATATTAATAAACGTAATACTACAGGTCTCAGTAAACTAATTTGGCATCTCAAAGATTGTAATAAACAATTTTCTTGGACATACAACAATTTAACATAATAGGAACGATATGCATATGTACATACATACACAGGCAGTCACAAACACACATACAGACATATACACATATATAAACATACACACGCATATATATATAATGATAATCCTTTCCTTTTGAGTTACTCTACATCGTATATATACACACACGTATGTGTGTGTGTGTATTTGTTTTCAATATATTCTATAAACATAAATATGTTTTAAATTCATTTGGTACATTATTTACATTATTTACAATTGACGGATATTTGTCCTCATCTTGTTTGTTGTTAACACAAAGTTTCGGCTGATATACCCTCCAGCCTTCATCAGTTGACCTGGCTTCTCATTCCAAAGGTAGTTTTCGATGTTGTTATTACAATTATTATTATTATTATTATTATTATTATTATTCAAGTCACTGCCTGGAATCGTCCTCGGAATCTTGAGGTTAGTAGCCCGCGCTCTAGGCACTACGCCATATGCTCGTGGGCAATTATGGAGTGAATTTTAGGGCTTATAAATCTAATATTCTCCTATCCTTCCTTAATACCGGTTCCCATACGTCGGTCTGTTTAGGAGGTTGTTGTGTCCTAGCATATGTGCTGCTGCTTTTAGTTTTCGTATTTTCCAGTGGTTTTCTCGGTCTATTATTTTAACTTCATCCTACAGGGAGAGGTAGTCTCCATTTTTCCATACATGATCAGATATACCCGATTTATCAATACCTCCCCGTGTCACGAAGAAATGATCAAGCTCAGTAACAATCTATTGAGCAATAACAACCTCAAAACAAACTAACCACTCCAATTAGGAAGAAAAGAGAGGATGGAACCGATAAACTGTCCAAAGTCTGTCTACCCTATGTGAAAAGCCTCTCCGAAAAGATACAAAATATATGCGGCTCATGACATCAGGGCAGTATTCAAAAGTAATACAACACTTTGCAAATATCTCCTTCGAGTGAAACCACCAATAGAAGAGAATATGACTAAGAACTGCATGTACTCCGTCGCATGCAGCTGTGGTAGGTTAATCAAAGGCGAAATATGTCACCTCCTCAAATAAGCGTAGAGGAACATCGCAAAGCAGTGACACAGGGAAATATTGACAAATCGGGTATAGCTGATCATGTATGGAAAAATGGTGATTACTTCCCCCTGTGATTTCTCCAACGCCTTTGGCAGCCTTTCGTGCTTTGGAAAATACTTGTATTCTTTTTTTTTTTTTTTTTTTTTTTTGTGGCACTGAATATGTTAATTACAACTCAATCATTCGTTGATAAACAAAATTGCAATTCCTTCGACTATTCTTCTAGGTTTTCTCAGCCGTACTATGCCAACTTTCTTTGCTTTAATATTTCTATTTTTTTATTAATTTCAAGGGATAATTTTCGAGTTGTTTGAGATCTTTATTTTCATTAATTCGAACTTGTAGTAATTTTTTAATCCAAGATCAGAATTCACATTGGTGGATACTTCTGAAGTCTATGTAAAAGTCAGTAGAGAGAATAGATGTGGTATATGCGTGCCCAGATATTTCAAATATTTAGTCATTGGTTCTAATATCAAATATTTGGATATCGGTTCACTTATATAATTTAGAAGAAGATTCTCCTTCTGAATAATCGGAAGCGTTAACTGTAAGACGCTGAATCTAATATGCTGCATAATCTGCAGAATTATATCGGGATGGGTGGAAACTCCCTTTGTAAAACTGTAAGAATTCTTAGAAAATATATCAAGCAGGTGTAATTACGTAATTACGTACGATTCCGCTGAGCAAACATCTATAAATATGCCCAAACAATAGATTCCAGTCCTTTCCATGCTATAAGTACCAAACGGATGATAGAAAATACTGAAAAAAAATTGAAAAACATTTTATATCTTAAATATTCACCAAAGACTGAACCAGGAACAGTAGCAGAGATCACTCCCCATACCATTACATTGCCTCCCCATATTTCACCACTTCTTCGTCGGACCTACACTCCCGCCATCGGAACCAATCATATTAAATTTCGATTCATCGCTAAAATGAACCTGCGATGAACACTGTTCTTGTGTCCAAACGACATATTCGGGAGCGAAACGAAGGCAGTTTGATTCTTCTCGAAGATCAGAGGTTTCTTTGCCGGTGCCCGAGCAAGCAATACAGAACCTCGTAACATCGGAAGTGGAGCTAAACTGGTGGGATGTCTCAGTCACACTCTTAAACCTAACCTTCAGTGACATTTTAACCATAATACGATCGTGTATTGGCGACGATTTGATAGATCTAGCAGTTTTGGATTTAGAATCTGTCGATCCTGATGACTTAAAACAAGCTAGAATTCGTTTCACAACACTTGTAGAACTTTCTACAGTAGTTGCTATCACAGAATTTGACTTGCCCTCTTGATGATGGCGTACGATCCATTGCTTTTCATGAAAGGACACCGATCTTCTCTCATAGGCCGCCATGTCGACAGTTGAATGTTTCAATAATGTAAGATCATAAGAAGTAAGTGTTAGCCTATTATCAGTCTTCTAAACACGAAATACCTCGGTTAATAGTTCATTTTATTTCTGAGCGACCCCTAACTTTCGTCCACTGCAATTTGGAAGATTTTTTGTTTATTTCCTCATAAATTACGAAATGCGTATTCCATTCACTTCAAATTTTCATGAAAGATAGATATTAAATACCTCTAAATATGTGTTAAATAGCTAGTCCCAACGTGTTTTTTTTATATTCTATAATAACTATTTCAATACACTAGTTCTTACTGACCGTTATATTATGGCCGTTACAGTATATCAGAAAGAAAACTTTTTCAACAACCCACAATTATTAACGAATCCGTGAAGAGTAAGAATGCGCTCAATAAATAATTTTTATCCAGTATTTATATTTCTATCATACAAAGAAAAGTACACCATTACAATCTCTCTTCCGATATACATGTGCGTGTCTGTGTGTGTGTGCGCGTGAATGTGTGAATGTATGTACACATATACATATACATATATATACACACATGTATATATATATACATACATATATATATATATATATATATATATATATATATATATATATATATATATATATATATATATATATATATATATATATATATATATATATATATATATACATAACTATATATATATACATAACTATATATATATATATATATATACATATACACACTGGGAGTTGGGGAGGAGGGAAGTCATAATACTAAATCAATATGTGTGGCACAAACAAACGTGATGATCGATAAAGCAAACTTCAATATCCATACGAATGGGGAAATTGATTACACCTATTTCAAATTAAATATGGCGTTTCATTTTTATTTGCAGAGAGAATTGGAAATTTGCATTTATCTAATTTTTGCAAACAATTTTCTTTTTGCAGACATAAAAGAGAAACACTTTCGCCAAAAGAAACTTATATGAGTAATATGCATCCACATACGTGCATGAAGCTATGTCCATGAATATAAGCACTCATATATGTATGTATGTGTATCTGTATGTGTGTATATATGTGTGCGTATACGTGTACACACACACACACACATATATATATATATATATATATATATATATATATGTATATATATATATGTATATATATATATATATATATATATATATATATATATATATATAGATAGATATATAGATATATATATATATATATACACATACATATTTATATACATATGCATACATATTTATACAATTAGATACATATGTGTATATATATACACATATGCATATACATATACGTATATACATATGTATATATATACAAATATACATATATACATATATATATACTTGAATGTATAGATATTTATATACATACATATATATACATACATACATGTATATACGTATACATGTGTATCTCATAAAAATGACATATAGAGAAAGAGAACAAGGGAGAGAGAGAATGGGAAGGAGGTGTAGAGAAGGAGTAAGAGAGAGGGATATATAATCACTCATACTCATATAAGTGTGCGTGAGTGTGCATCCAAGTGTGTAGGATGTGTATACGTATATTATTTCTAATTATGTATTTCCTTCATCAGATTCAACTATTTCGGATACTTTAATTTTCCTTTGTAGATATAACATAATCTACTGTTCATGCTTATATGGGCGCCATGAAATTATCTGTAATGTAGAGATGGCTGTGTTTTTTTTTTGTGTTTTTTTTTGTTTTTATTCTATACTGAATTGTCTCGATATCATTAAATATGCATGCGCTTAAATATTAGCGTTGACAGAACTATAGATTACCAAGTTTCAAAACATACCACGCCTTTTCATTTCCTTAAATAGCGGACTATATACACACACACAGATATACAGACACGCTAAGTTTATGTATGTATGTATGTATGTATGTATGTATGTATGTATGTATGTATGTATGTATGTATGTATCTATGTATTTATGTGTGTATGAATGTATGTATGTGTGTATGCATGTAGGTAGGTATCTCGATATCACTTCAAAATATTTACACTAATACACCGATGCCACTTACAAACATTTTTATAGCAATATGCACAAAAATATACAGTCGCTCCGCCTATAGTAGTATAGATGAAGTAAAAACTTAACAAAGCATCCCAGCTAGAAATAGAAACAATGTCGGCTGCCTCACCATGTGTCTCCTTCATATTACTCGTAAGTCATATAAATGCTGGCTAATAAAATTTTTCGATATTGATAAGAATAATTCGCAAGCAAATGCAGTAAATAATTTGTCTCAAAATATTGAGTAGTGAAGGTTTTTTGCCGCCGTTAAGTTGTGTCTGTGCATTGAATGGGAACTACTTTCTCTTTACCATATATGAAATATTAGTCATTTACCTGTGACTCATTCTCACCCGAAAAATTGCAAATTTGTATCAAGATGATTAATAATCCAGAAATCAGGATAATGTTCGAGACGTTTGCATGGATAATTTGTCTGTTTCCGGACGATTTTCGAAAAATGTTTGCGAAAGATACCTGCTTTGTGTTGCAGGTGTGTATATTTTTTGAGATAGTAATTGCAGCATAGGTAGTGCCATATGCGTTGATCTTGGTTATACTAAAGTTCCCTATAGTGACAATTACTATTAGCTTTATAGCTTACAGTGCTTACAAATGCTTGCCGACTTTCCGGTTTTCAAGCTTTAGAAGCTGAATCTTCAGATATAGATTACTTTATTTTATGTATTGTTTATGGGATTGCTACTGATTTAAATTAGGTTACCTATACCTTTAATTTAAGTGGTTTTATTCTTCCAATTTGAATATGCATTTTAACAATATCTATAAACATTTTGCGAAAATATGCATTTTAACAATATCTATAAAGATTTTGCGAAATATATTCACAACAAAGCTCGTGTTAATGATAAGGAGAAACTACTTAGATTTATGTTTAATTAGTTACTTTTTAGCATTGTTTCTTTTTATAATATTTCATCTCGAACCGTAATCATTGTTTTACTATATCACTTTTAGATTTTATGTTTCTTTCTAAACATGCGGAATTTCTTTAACATGTCATATGTTACCTTCCTACCAATATGGTATTCTCTAATTTCATTTTGAAATCATGTGCTGTTTCACTCTACTCTACCCATAATGCCATATGTTTCTTAGGGCTCTATGTTTTGATGGTTTCCGTGAAGAGAGAAAAAAAAATCTATGTTTATTTTCTTTCTGTACCTACTTGATAAAGCTTAGTAAAAAACTTAGGACCTGATAAGGAATTGGGTATAATTCATTTATTAAAACAACATATAGACTTGCCAATGATCATGAAGTAATATAGAGATGAGTCAATCACAAAGCAATTCACAACTCCACGTGGAGATTCAATTAACTAAATTGTAGTTAAGTCTATTGTGGTTCAAATCCACAGACTAGGTCTCCATGAAATAAGATTAAATATATTGTGATTTCCACTCTCATCTTCACACGTTTTGCGAAATATACTGATGTAAAGTAGTCTTTTGTCACTTTTATATCTGTCTTTTCACGCCGGTTGTCTCTCTGACAGATATTGTTATATTCCGTAGTCGTCGATAGAATGGTTCTATCTTGCACTGTACAACCCCCAGTCGCACAGTGTCATTATCCTCAAAAGGTTGGATCGATATAACGTCCACTTAGTATCACAGTATAATTACTATATCAGTACAGACATGACTATCAACATAGTCTACACGTACTGTTGACCTTCTTCAGTCGACCGGCTATATATATATATATATATATATATATGTGTGTGTATATATATATATGCATATATATATATATATATATATATATATATATATATATATATATATATATATATATATATATGTGTGTGTGTGTGTGTGTGTGTGTGTGTGTGTGCGTGCGTGCGTGCGTGCGTGTGTGTGTGTGTGTGTGTGTGTGTGTGCGTGCGTGCGTGCGTGCGTGTGTGTGCGTGTGTGTGTGTGTATGTGTGTGTGTATGTGTGTGTGTATGTGTGTGTGTGTGCTCAATATCTTTTCTTCTTAGAGCCAACTTTTAGGAATTCAGTGTTCTTCCTTTTCTTAGTACGTGGCTTCCTTATTAGCTTCCTTTAAATCTCTCTTAAAAGTGTCCAAGGACTCTTCAGACAGGGTGATACGGTACTATAGTTTTATGTTCTAATGTGAACATCTCGCAGAATCCTTTAAACTCACAGGATACAAACTGTGTTCCGTTATCAGAGACACTTATATCCAATATACCAAATCTCGCTAACAGCTCGTGTAAGAATTTTATAACCGTATATGAGAATAATCGGGTACACCTCGCGAACTCACGCCAGTTTGTGTTGCTGTCCACTACTATTAAGTAATAATATTCTTTTACTGGGCCTGCAAAACTGATATGCAACCAACAACATAGTATTTTCACTTCCGACCAAGGTTCACATTTTGTAGTAGGTAGTTTCACTGCCAGTGCACATCCTCTGCAGCCTTTTTCCAGGTTTTCAGGTGCTTTGTCCATGCTAGTCCAGTACACGAAACTTCGCTTCAGCGCTTTCATTCTAGAGATGCTTGAGTGTCCAAATGAATCTCTTTTAGCATTCTCTTCTATAAAGTCTGTAGTATGGCAACCCGCTGAGCGTACATTAGTAAACCATCACATATAGAGTACAGGCTCACATCTTGGCGGTTCTTTGTATCAGATCATTCTTTTTTTATATCCGTTTGTCGGCCACAGTTTTCTTTTTGTCTCATTAATAAATTTATCATTTCTCTTGTTATTTCTGTTAACTCTATCGGCTAAATTTATGTCGGAGTTTTTTTCTTTTCTTTTTTTTTTTGTCAATATGAAGTCATTATTCTGATGCTCTGTTGTTTTCATAACGTCTGTCCAATCCTGACATTCCTTTTCAAAGATTTGTTGAAATCTTCGAAAGAAATATCTATTTACCGGGCCTACAAAATCGATATGCAATCGGCACCATAGTATTTTCACTTCCAGTCAAGGTTCCCATTTTGTAGTAGGTAGTCACTCCTTCTTCGGTATCATATTTGAATTTGCTTATGGAATTTGCTCCACGTTCAGATGAAAATGTACTCTCCGGTGTGGTTATCAACCTCATTATTTGCAACATTTGCGCTGCAATCCTTATTGTTGTTCTAGTTGTTACTTGATTTGCTGTTGTTACTGTTTTTGCAACTCAACAACCCAGCAAACAAGTCTTCCATATTTTACGATTTTCGGAAGTTTTCACATGAGATTAGTTTGGTCGAGTTATTTAATTTTCCACGTGAATTATTTTAAACTCTCCGTGTGAAACGTTTTTTTTTTTGGGGGGGGGGGGGCTTTTCCTCATCGCCGCTGTTGTAAAGTGGTCTTTTCCTACTGTTGTATCTGTCTTTTGACGACGGTTATCTCTCTGACAGATATTGTTATATTCTGAAGTCGTCAATAGAACGGTTGTATCTGGCACTGATGACCCCGACTCTCACAGTATTATTCTCAAAAAGTTGGATCGATATAACGCCCACTCAGTATACCAGTGTATTACTATATAAGCACAGACACGACTATCAACAGTCTACTCGTTCCTTCGCCCTTCTCACCTTATTTTATTTTATGGCCATAAAGGCCTTACTCAGAGAGGACGGCACATGGTGGGGATAAAAACAAAACAAAACGAATGAAATGAATGAAATTATAAAATGAAAGATGAAATGAAGTCGCTCGGCCCCACCTCCGAGCGACTTCATTGAACCTGTAGCAACACCATTTGCATTACCCCTTGTAACAACCAATTTGATATTTCATTTGAACACAAATATTTGCACAATAGTTAATCCATCTCTTTTTCCAAAATGTCTATATTATATTTTTTTTAAATGTCCACGTACCTTATTTTTCTTTTCGGCATTGTGCAGGTGTCTATTTTTTGGACCACCATTCACAGTCACAGTTTTCTATATGCCTATGCACCTTCCACAGGTTTTCCAGGTCCGTCAGCACACAATAATCATTCTCGGGCAGGCACCTTACACCTGCTATATCCACCTTAACTATTCTGTCCCACGAATTTACTTTGTTATCCAGTTCCTCAAACGGTCCATTGCACATTAATACGAATTTTTCTTTACAGGGCGGGGTGGGTAGTTTTGAGACACCTGTGTGTTTGCCATATATTTTGTCAGATTGGGCATGGGAAGGCTTGATATCTGTAGGGAGTGGCTGGGGTAGAGTGGGTGTGGGTGAGGGCCGGGTTGGCGTGGGTGGGGTGGTCATCCTTTACCTTGTGTGTCTTTTTCCGCCTCTTCTTGCTCTTTTTCTCCACCAAATCTCAACTGGTATTTGATTCTTCCCGCTTCTCGACACTCGTGCTTATCTTCTTCTGTAGTTCCACCTCACTTATTTCTTCCTCCACAGGCAGTGTAACACCAACCATTTCTCCCCCTGTCTCTCCTTGTTCTTTTCTAGTGGTGGAGGACACTCCTCCCTAATATGGCTTTTGAGGGCACATTTATAATATCGCGGAATCCTCCCTTACACTGTGACCTTTAAAATCAACTCTCCCACTGTGATACTTTTGACTATTTTTTGTAAGTCCTCCTCCGAGACCTGTACCACCATTTCAAGAGTTTGTCCCTCCCAATGCCTGTGAGGCGTTCTGTTGGCCTGCAGGACCACATCTTCACTTCTATGCCTAGCAGTATGGCAGCCATCAGCCAGGTTACATTCACTTTTGGTGGTATGTCTTCCACCCGTACCCTGGAAGTACGAGTCCCAAAGTACATGGGTAGAAGCACCGCCTCATCTGTCTTCAGCGGTGTGGCCGTGTACAGTCTGGCAGCTGCCATCTCCGGAAACTGCACCCCCACCGCTCCACACCTTCGACCCCTGGCAAGGCATGCCATCTCCTGCCAGACCGACCTCAGTGCCGCTCCACCTGTGCCTCCGACACCACTCCATCCTCCCTGCTGCTGCGGCGCAAGTTCTGTATACAATTGTTCCCCTTTCCCCGTCATTCAACTTCCACTTAAAGGGGAGCACCATTACATCACTCCCCCTCAAGTACCCCCTAATATCTATTTACCCTAAACTTACTCAACCCCTCCAGGTTTACTTCCTCAATACCCCCTCCAGCCGCCGCTGCACAACTCCTCCTCCCCACTTCACTGTCCATCCCGCTCAAGCACTCAACTAACTCCTCAGATGAACCACGTTCTAGGGAAGAACACAGTAACCTTCCCCAATCCCCCGCACGGTGCCCTTCCGCTATACAAGATGCAAAACGTCGCTCCACCAGGACGGCCAAAAACACGTATGTACCAAACGAATTCAAAAATGCAACTGAACAACCATAAACCGGAAGCCAAATACCTTCGACCTTCTCGCCTTATTTTGTCGAACGGCTGCTGGTCTATTTCTAATATAATGGCTGGCTGCTACCACTTTTTTACCGGAAGGGCTATACAGTTTCACTATACAACATATACTTTTTGAAGCACTTCGTAACAAGATTCAAATGGGTTATATTTGACTGCTTGATAGCTTCTACGTTTCCGGAGTTGTGAAATTCATCTCTATTTACTAATATACTTTAGTGTTGTTACCACGAGACAAATTCATTTCTTAAACATTGAACTGATAGTTTAACATTTCCCAAGTGATCCGATTACTTATGGGCGCATATGTACGACTCCATCCATACAATGCAAGAAAAGTTACTTATATATGTTGAGTTACTATTAAGCTTTGGCTATTTCTCTTAGAAACTATATGGTGTCTTACCCGATTCCACATCGCGATATTTTCGGAATATTTATTCCGCGGACGTATATCGACAGATAAAAATTTCGGAGTGAAACTTAGTCAAAGGAACACTTCTTGTTGTTTGATGGCAGATTTGGAGAGATTTAAAAATACCTTTTTTCTCATACTAGCATTTAACTGAGTACATTCCATTGAAAGCATTTGGGAATTATCTCCGGATTAAGAAAACTTTTTGAAAATATTGCATCTGGATCGTAGAACAGAAAAGGGCAATAATATTTGCTTCAGGTCTTCCGATTGGGTCAATGTAATACAAGATATTTATTGATTCGCAAAATACATAATATTAATATTAATTTTCACTGTGTAAACATAAAACTTAAGCGAGTGTAATGGCCAAGAAAACGGCTAAAATGAAAACCGAAAATGGCAAAAATAATTTTAATAATAATAATAATAATAATAATAATAATAATAATAATAATAATAATAATAATAATAACAAATATTAACAAATATATGAGAGTGTAAGTGTATATGCAATATGAAGCAAAGAGAAAAACAAGAGAATACTCTTATAATTATTGTAGATACGTTATTTAGGTTAATTGGATATCAGTACAGCGTACGATACGCAATGATGGCATTCTATATCTAAGGTTCAAAGATGCTGAAAATAACTTAGAGTTGTTGATGTAAAGATTTGTTGCGAAAGAATTTTACAAGTTATCTTTTCTATCTCTTTTCAATAAAATGTTATAAATGGTCTTTAATTAGCTTTTCTATATTTGAACTTTGATATTTCCAAATGGAGTAATAAACATTTTTCAAAAGAGGTATCATCAGATAAGAAATGGATGAAAAGCAGATAGATTCCAGGTTTAACACCAAAGCCGCTTTCTATATAAGAATAAAAAAATACACACGCACACACACTCAAATATATATGTGAGTGAGGAGAGGAATATCGCATATACATACTCACGCACATACACACATATATATATTTACATATATTCATATAATTATATATATATATACGCGTGCGCACACTTACACGCAAACTCGCACGCACACGCACACACACACACGCACATACACGCACAAATATATTTATGCATCTAAGCATGTATGCATCTATATAGGTATATATTTTTATATAAGTATATATGTACGTCGAACGTTGTTAAGAGGAACGCTTTATCTATTATGGCACTGGAGAAAAGGTTAAAGACGTTGAAGTAACGGATGCAGCAGTGATTAGCATTTAGAATCTTAGGAAGTGTTTTAAGACATTGAACAGTTATTTAACGAGATAACTAAAAGATAGTTATGTTGAGATAAATGTTTAGAAAAAATGGAGGAAAATAGTTAGTGAATTCAAAAAATAAAAATTAAAAAAATTTATGGAATCGAAGCGAAATCTCAATATGTTAATTTAACATGACATTTCATGTATTCCTTTGTGAGGGAAAAATGAATATGGAAAAATTCAATATGAAGATACCGTTATTGATAAAACATTGAGATATGCATATAGATTTCTCATTTCTATGTAACTGTGCATGCATGTACGTATATATATTTATATTCATATATATATATATGTGTGTGTGTGTGTGTGTGTGTGTGTGTGTGTGTGTGTGTGTGTGTGTGTGTGTGTATGTGTGTATGTGTGTGTGTGTGTGTGTATACATATGTATGTATGTGTTCAAACCCTATGATTAATTTACTTGACAGACACAAACATAACGCCTGACGATATACAGAAAGTATCAGAAGTTGTACCTGAATACTGCACGTATAGGAAAATATCATTTCACCAACGCTAACTGAAACACCGAGCCCCATGAATCGTACAAATGTATAACCGCACGATCTATAGTAACCATAATGAAATAGGCAAAATAATAGTAATCGAATTTTTTTTTTTTTTAATATCCCTTGTGTATTGCTAGAAAATATAATTTTGTTGTAATATCTTATAATCACCTAAGCCTAAACTTAATATGTAGGAAGGACAAATACCGTGTTTTCATTGTATGGATTGGTTATCTAATGTCTTTTCCTAATATACACCTAGACTTATCAGCGAAGATTATGTTGAGAACATCAACAGATGGCAATTCTGCAGAAGGAAACGAAATATGAAACTAAAGAATACTGAGTTTCGGATGAAAAGAAAATATTTATGAATTTGAGAAAATGTTCTGTTGTGACTTCTTTCATTTATTTGTCTCGCTTTAGCTCATATAATACGCATGCAACAGTAGACTATCATCGGATGAGCCCGACTTTTATTGTTCTATAAAGAACGCCAATCGGTACGCTACAGCTGATAAGTATGTGACAACACTGCAACCCAACCTTGTAACATTCTCATGCAAGATGGTTTCTAAAACATCAACACAAAATATATGTAACGAACAACTAGTATTATGTTAATATAATGAACAGAGATATGAGAATTATAACAGAAGCCGTGAAGTAGTATACAAAATTGAAACGCAAAACTAAGATGTAATACTATTTCAGGATTAGCTTACAATTAACGCTTAAGATAGACCTACATACAAAAAGTGGCTAATGAGTATTCATATACTAGCCGTT